>NC_056731.1:626998961-627056461 GCF_019279795.1 Protopterus annectens | reverse complement strand
TGATAACCTCTTCTGTGCTTAGTGGATTGCCACCTATATGGTAGCTTGGGGTTACCTTGTTTTTCCCGAAGGGTATGACTATACATTTTTTGGCGTTTAACTTCAGGCCATGGCTCTGGCACCAGCTATCTGTTTCCGTGAGTCCCTTCTGAAGGATATCTGTGTCCGATGCACTTTCCACTATGGCGCCCAGTTTGCAGTCGTCTGCAAACTTTGTCAGCCAAAGTCCTCCCATGCTGGCCTGTACTTCTGAGAAGTAGATGCCAAACAATAGGGGGCCAAGGACCGAGCCCTGTGGGACACCACTTGTGACTGGCTTAGAGTCTGACACAGCGCCAGCAACTCTAACCCTGTGGGTTCTGTCCTTAAGCCAGTTTGCAACCCATCTTGTGACATATGGGTTTACATTTAAGCTGGTAAGTTTTTTTACAATACCCAAGTGGGGTATTGTGTCGAAAGCCTTTGCAAGGTCAAGGTAGGCTGTATGGACTGCCTTTCCCTCATCAATGGCCTTGGTGACTGTTTCAAGAAGTCGACCAAGTTCAAAAGGCATGATCTTCCTTGACAAAGCCAAACTGGGTCGGGTCCAATGTCTGCAAGTCCCTATATCTTTGTTTATGAGCTCCATTATGATCCTCTCCATAGCTTTGCAGACTAGACTTGTTAAGCTTATAGGGTGGTAATTACCAGGGTCCGTGAGGCGCCGCCTTTGTGGAGTGGGACCACAGTTGCCGTGTGCCACTCCTTGGGCACGTATCCTGTGGTAAGGCTGTGATTATACAGCTGCCTTATGTGGGGGGTTAATTCCTCATTTAGCTCGTGTAGCACACAGCCGGGGACACCATCCGGTCCCATTGATGCTGTGTTTTTAGCTTTAGAGAGAGCTTTCACCTGCATTTGAGATGTCCGGGAGGCTACACTCGGCTGGGATAGTTATCTCTCCTTTAGGGGAGAGGGGTGAAGTTTGCACTGAACCTGTCTGCCAGTATGTTGGCAATGTCTGTGGGTTCAGTGATTTTTGTATCATTTTGGACTAATTCTGAGCATATCTGGGAGTTTCCACCCAGGTTCCTAACATAGCTGAAAAAGGCCTTATGATTGTCCTTTGAATCCATGGCAATTTTTCTCTCAAAATTGGCCTTAGTTGATTTTATGAGTGCTCGTAATTTTTACTAATAATGATCAGGGGTGACTTCCCTTTTATGGATTTTGTTCTATCATGTAATAGCTTTCTCCTCTTATTGTAAAGTTTGTTAATGGCTGGGGTCCACCAGACTGGACGTTTGCCCTTTGTGGAAAGAGTCTTGGTTTTATTTGGGATTGCCTGATCCATGCAGTCCTGGAGGTGTTCATAGAAGGCATTTGTAAGGGCTTCAGCAGCTTGGGTTGTGGTTTCCTCTGGCTCAGGGGCCTTGAAGGATACCACACCAGTCTTGAGTAGTGTGAAGTTTGCTTTAGAGAAGTTCTTCACTATGGTCTTTTTTGTTTGGGGTGGGGGCGGGATGTGGATTTCCAGTGAGATTAGTTTATGATCAGATCTCACCAATGAGGGATATACTTCCGGTGTGGAGCATTTTGTCCCCATGTTTGTGACAATGAGATCTAGTATATTTTCTTTGATATCAACAGACACTACATTCTCACACAAAGTACATGATATGTGTTCCTCCCTATTGAGGTAATTTCTTCATTTGTATGCCTGCATTATGCATGACATGGATGTATTCCAGATGTGTTGTCCTGAATAATCTGACTGACATAACAGCCAGGTGAGTACTGTGTTAGGGCTGGATATATTGCAAGTTGTGAAAATAAAAGTACAGCTGGAGTAATGATTACCATAGTGATGCAGCACATGTATAATAATTCCATACTACACTCAGTTTATGGATTTGCTGTATTGTTATACATAATGCTGCTATCTTTTACCATTATTGCTTTTTGTTAGTATATTGATAACTTTTGCATACTGTCATGTTACAGAGTCTGGGACCCATTACAGTCCAACCATCCACCAGTGATGGCGAAGATGTGTCCAACCTCTGCCAGTGGTTTCGGACTCTGAGTACCATGAAGAACAGCAGAATGACAATGATGATGTGGGACAAGGACCTAGTTGGGGACATTGTTCCAGCAGAATGACAGTGACAATGACTTACCCATGCCAGCCAGATGGCTAGTGGGACTAGATATATGATATGGTCACTGATGTCTTCAGGACACAGATGCAGGTTCTGATGGGGATGTTCTTCCAAAGACATGGCAAAGGCCATGCGTGAATCCTTCCAGGATATTGTGAAAGCGATCATTCATGACATTTGCCCCAATCAAGGAGCGTCTGCTGGGCAGTACATATTGTCTATGTGTTCCACTTATATCATTCTGCCACCATGACATATTCTTAGTTGGTAATCCTTCATTACTAAGGCAGTTTTATGCACACATCCTATACTGCAGTCATGCTTGTAATATGCACCTTGTGATGCAAACTTCACAATCTAGATTATATGGGTTATATCATTTAGATGAATTATGACTCCTGTTCAAATATGTCGCTACCATTATCACCATAATGTCACTTGAACAATAGATGCTGTCATATATGCTGACAGTCTTATGGACATGCAGGTAAATTATTCTGTATATGGCCTGCCTCATCTGCATACAGTGGACCATGAGATTGTTATTTCTGGTCTAGTATGACAGATAGGTCTGATGCAGATTACAATCTGCCAGTGACATACATTTATCCTGTTCATAATGCTCACATAACTACATGAAAAGGTGATAGCAAATTACATGTGTGATACATTACCCCTGATAAGTTTTATGACATTCTACACATGAACCACTGTAGTGTCATTCTGCTGTAAATATGTGCACATGGTTGATATATGTTCATACTTTGTGCACATTGTTGCAATGTTGGAATTTTGTATATCTATTGACATGCATGCTACATCAGGGTATTTTCTACATTTGTGACCTTGGTGTGTCACAGGCTCCCATTGGCATGTTGCCCTTAACTGTGATGTTTCTTGGTACTTTGTATGCATTGTACTACCCAGATGTCTTCAATGCTTATCATTAGTGCTTTGCTCATTCACCTATACGTACCTTGTATCATTGCTATATGGTGTTATTGGCAAGAACTGATGATTTTTTTCGACAGTTTATGACAATATAATTTCAATGGTACATGTGCTGAATTGCTGTATTGTTTAGCCTTTTTATTATGGCACAATATCATTGTATTGTGCCTATAGCTGATCTTCTGAGATGCTTACACCTTTGCTGGCTGATACACATGTTTACATACCTGAGTGTTTTTTGTTTTGCATAATATGCTTGCATTGCATTGCTTTGTATGACCACACATTTGTATGCCCCTAACAGCAAAAACACACAAACTGACCCTTGTAATGTAATAATATGAATGAGTATTGCTCCCACAAGTGGTGAGCCGTAGTTATGTATGCATGACTGTCATTTGATCAGTCGTACACATTTACATGTAATATTATTATAATTTTTTGAGAGTGTGCCACCTGCTGTTCTATTTTTGCATGAAAATATATTTGGATACCCATTTGAAATGTCGGGACCCACTAGAGTGAGTCCTGAAATGTGGAAACTGAATGGTCAAAGGATCAGAAGTATGTATACCAAGTCTGAAATGACAATTCTCAGAATATTCCCATTTATTCAGGGTATGGCAAACCTGGACTTTCCAGATTTGCCCTTCTCCTGTGTTTTCTGTATTTTTTTGACTTGTCGGCACTCAGCATTTCTAATGTTGACATTTCAGTAGAGAGCCATATATATTTGGGTAGGTTATATTCAGTCCTAGTTTTGGTGTGTACCTATGCTAGTTGGTATTTACCTGTTAAGGATCACTCTTGTTTGTGTCATTTGTACATAAACATGTTAATAACCATCACAAATGCATGATGCACAGATGCCAGGTATCAGTCCTTTGCTGCAGAGAATTTCCTCTCCATATTGTGTTGGGGACACATCCATGTGTGATGTTTTTATTTTGACATGCATGTCCTGTGTTTTTATGTAACCATTTTAGGTGTACTTTTCCTTACTACTGTGGACATAGGTTGTCCATTCCCCTTCTCCATTATTGCTTTTTGGTATGCATTACATATCTACATGGTCTATGTATATTTTTTTGCACCTTTGTGTACTGTATCATCATTGGCCTGTAGGGGTTCTGTGCTTGTAGGACATGATAACATGCACATGCAATGCTTATCCACACACTGTGGTGGTCATTGTGATGTTTCCACCTGTGTTTTTACTTGTGTAAAGTACATTCTCCTGCCATAGCTTGTAAATGCACAGGCTTGCTTTTGTTCATTTGTTTGTATTCATATGATATTTTGCAACTTATCTGTATCACCATGTCCTTTCTATATGGTAAGTCAACATTGCATGCCATTTGTGGGATTATGTGCGCCGATTGTTCTGTAAGTTCAGCTTGTGTGATATGATTGCATGTCACATATCTACACTGCATACCTAAACACTGTGTTGCATCTGGCATGTAATGTCTCCTTTTATGTCAGAATCCCATTTCTCCTGACCTACTATGTGGTGTGTATAGTTATTGGCTTATTATGCAGACACAAAGCATGTTTGCTGCAGTGGTGGTGCTTTACTCTGTACATATTTGTTTGTCTCTTGCATGCAGGGTTAGAGGTTCTAATCTGACCTCATCTTTACTACTTCTAGATTTCCTTTGCTGGATGTGCTCAGCCTTGCCGTTGCTTTGGTTACACTTGCACTGCTGACAGCTTAGGGGATGATAATGTTTGTTGTTCATTGCATTGTACTGCAATGCCAGCAATCCTGAGCTGATGTTCTGTGTCCTATGCCTACCATCAGTCATACTCCTTTTGGTATGACTGTCACACAGATTTCAATGTCTCAGGGCTGCTTTGTATATTGGTACATAATGTATTATTAAGATGTGCCATAGCTAGTATGAAACCTTACTCAATTCATCATCTTTCCTTAACCCATGTTGTGCAGTCCATATGTGTGTTGTCTGGGTACCTCACCTAACCTTTATGTATATTAATGACCTGTAGTGTACTATATGTTATATGTTTGTACCAACTCATTTCCCCATTTCCTCTTTCCATGTCTTTTCCAAATTTTTTATTCTTCAAAAAAGAGGGTCTATTCCTACCCTGACTCTCCTTCTGATCTTCTCATGTAGTCATTCCTCTTGTGTGCCTCTCTTCTTCACCTATACTCCACGTATGCTTTTCTAACAATCTATTTCCTTGTATGTGTGCATTACCTATGTTCCTCATACATGTCCCACACCTATTTTTAGCTACAGTAAGCACTGACGATGTGGCCATGAATGTCACTTCACCATAATTACATTTTTTATTTATTTTTCTGAGAATGGCACTCGTTTTTGAACCATGTGATTGTAATTGCTCTGACATCACTAGATATTTGCTGTGTCTGCATTATGCTAACATATGTTAAGCAGACTGAGAGACACTTGCATGTAGATTTCCTGCAAATCTTGCATGGAAGTTGGTGTACTCCACCGAGTTTATAAAATCTTTTGGAATATGGCCCATAATGTTTGAAATGTTTTCCAGAAAGAAGATGAGATGCTTACAAAGATGAAATGGGAAGAAAACATAACTTGGGAGGAAAACTCAGATTCTTCTCTCAGTAAACTTAGTAGAAAAGGAATAAAATATGAATATATACAAAACAAAACTCATCATATCAAGAAATGTCCCTACTTTGAACCATCTAATAACTTAAAAAATGATTTATTGCTACAAGGAAAAATCCAAACACCATTAACAGTGAAAAAATGTCATCTTCAATAGAAAGCGTGAAGATTTACAACCGCAGTGACACAACTTCAGAAAACCAAGAAATAAATCCTTCTACAGACATCGGCAGAAATCAGAAACATCCACGGTGCTATTCATTTCAGCAGAAAAAGGGGATTTTGTTGAGTATTACTGGAGAAAAGATGGTTTGTCAAAACATCATAACTATTTATGAAGAAAAAAGAAAATAAATAACAGATTTGTAAAACAGAATTGAGACTATCACAGCTAAACTTTATTTAAAATATCTTATTTTCATATGAAAGTAAGACATTTTCACTTATATATCTGCACTATGTAATTCTGGTTGCTTCTGAAAATAGCAGTGATTTTTCTCTACAGACAAAAATATTATGAAAAATTAATGCATTTTTATGTCTTTGTTCTATTATGAAATGAGGGTGTGGAAGGGCATATATATATAATAGACAATTCAATCTCATTTATTTTATTTTAACTTGTTATATAGAGTATTAAGTTTTAATTATTAGCCAAATCTTATGAATATTTCTGGTGAAAATAATACTTTAGATGCCAATGGTTTAAAAGTTCCTTGTAAAGCTGCTCTAGAGACTTCTAGCATTTTTGTCACTTATTAATTTACTAATGGTACAAATTTCATCAAAACTGATTATATGTCTTTTAAATTAATTGTTCATCATCTTGGGTAATTTTCTGAGATCTGAAGTTCATTTGAACTAAACCTCAAACTGGAACCCAGTGACAGTTGCTGCTTACTATAACTGGAAAATAAAACCCAGTGTCACATGGCTATGACATTACATACATTCCCAAGGTACTTGGAAGCTTATGACAGGATTTCTTTAGTCTGAGTAATTTTATTTTAAAGAAACCCGATGTTTTAAACACTTTATTAGTTGCAAAACATGTTAGACTGATCTTTATTGTAATAGCGATCTGAACCCCTTTTAGTGTTAAAAAAAAGAAACATCCTCATCTAATGCTTGGTGTCTAACAATTCCTTGACGTGACAAGTGCTAACTAATTGGAACAAATCTTCCTGGAACAAGTAGTCAGCCTTCTTACTACGGGTACAAAAATTCTCAATCTTGTTCTAATTACCATTTCCATCTCCTCTACTACTACTCCTGTATCTCAATCCATAATCAAATTTGATCATAATTTGGTGATCTACTCTAAGATTCCAGATAATAATACTATCAAAGTAAACACCTCAGAATTTAAGGAGTTTAGAAAGGCAGCCCTACTAAAACCATCACAAATGCATGATGCACATTTGAATAGTTATCAAAACTCCATTACAATATTTGTAGTTCTCATGCAGCCTCATTGGTTTCCTGTTTTAAAATCGTATTCATATCAATACTGGTCTAAATATAACGAGGAATTTAAAACTAAGCCACCTTGGTGGCTTATCCAAAATTAAAAACTAAGATGTGATGTACTCCCTGGCTAGCATGCTTTTCTTATTTTCAGTTTACCCACATTAACAAATTCTACAATAAAGAGAAAAAATACTAAATGCCTGCAAAAATTCACAATTTATCCATATAAAGGAATATACGTCAAATCACTAAAGAATGGAAAATGATAGAACATTCAAATGTATTTATTTATTTCAATTTGTTATGTCGGGCAGAGAACTGATCACAAATGACCAATATCATTCTCAGCCTTGGAGACAATTTACAGAAGAAAGATAATCTGACAATTGCAAAGAAAAGCAGTTATAACATTTGAGAAGAAAGAAGTTGAGATTATGCAAACATGTAAAAATTAAGTATAACAGTTTTTAATTGCTAGAAATATATGCAATACTGTACAATATAAAATTTGAGGAGACAGAAAGCACAGGTTATGCAAATATATGTTAACAGTTATGTACAACAATCATTAATTGCTGGCTGTATAGACAGTACTGTACAAAAAGGTAATATAAAGTTTTGAGTGAGGGGGAATGAAGGCATTAATTTGAGAGTCCAGGAATAGAAAGTATACAGGCTAGGAAGAACATGATATAATTAGTTTATGTCAATGGAGGTGTAGCATTGGCATTTACCTGTTTTGGTGAGGTGTGTTTGTAGTTTTATGGGGAATTTTGGGTAAGAGACTTTTTATTTACAATGTGATAGGATTGATTCCTAGAGTTTAGGGCATAGCAGAGAGAAGCAATGGTCTGTACATAGAAGTTTTGTTTTAGGGAACTGCCATGAAGAAGCTGAATTATGTAGTCTTCTAAGATTATAAGATGAAGAATATGTTATTACTTTTTCTGATAAAGTTGTAAAGTCATGGTTCTATAGGCACTTGAATAGTAAAAGGCCTTCCCATTACTTGAATGGAAGCCATTTTGATTTTTGTGGAGTTTTTGTGAAAGTGGTGATCCTGTTTTGGTGAAATTGTTATGAACCCGCAAATTTTGGTTGTGAGTATTTCAACAAGTTTACAATGTCTTTTTGATGAAAGAGTCACAGAAGTCCAGCATGCAGACATCATAAACTAAATGATCCCAAACAACTGCAAGCAGGATACCAAAATGGTTTGGAGATAATTACATGGAAAAATAAAACTTTTTTATTAAAATACATGGTTAGGCACTTTTGTCTTTTATATATCAGACTTCATTAGAACATTTAAAACTATCAAGTCACATCTTGTTTAAAACAATGATCACCCAACACATGACTTGAATACGGTAATCCAATCAGATAAGTAATTAACAAATTAATCAAGCAAGATCCTCCAAAACAGTGATTTGCTGTAATCCAAGCACAAGTGATGTAAAAGTACTATTTCATACCTTATATGTATTAGTAATTCTAAATAAAAAATAGTTTATAAAAATTATAACCAGAATGTAAATCTGTTGTAGGTCAATTATGTGACCAATAAACAACAAAGTAAAATCCTCATAATGTATCTGCTCTAATCTTTAAGACACTGGAAACAGAAATAGTGTTATTCAACCCATGGTGTAATCCAGTGTACAGTTTGAGCTGCCAGAGTAACTCCTTATATCCTATTCTCCCAGGGTCTACCTCTTTGACTAATAGACAATTCATCAAGTAAAAAAATATAAAATTTCTCAATTTGTAAATTTTTGGGTGTCTATATAAAGCATTAGACTCATTATGATATTTTAAGATCATATACATGTTCAGAAATTAGCTTTTTTAAAAGGCATTCCGTTTTTCCTGTATACAAACTTGGACAAGCCAAACAGTAAACCAGGTAAATCAGCCTTCTACTATTGCAGTTAAACTGTCCCTTCAAATTTATCTCTAAGTCTCTAGCAACTAAAATAACTTTCTCCTTGTCACTTACATATTTACATCTATGGCACGGACATCACAAGTATCAAACCTCTTGGAACTATACAGAATGCCTTTCTTAGCTATTTTTTTTTTAATTTCTTTAATACTCTTACTTCTCTTCCATACTGAACTAAGTTTTGCAGGAATACAATCCTTAATATCTGAGAAACATGTCAATGTACTCCAGTGTCTTGTAATAATGTTTTCAATGTTCCTAGCTTTGGAAATTCAACTATAAGCAAATGTTTATTGAAATGTTACTTTTGAACTAATTCTAGTTTTAGTAGTATGGGGCCCCTGACCCAAAATTGTTTAAATTTCTTGTCACATTAATTTATAACATCACATGACACCTTAGTTACCAAATCTTGGGGGGGTAACCCCTTTTTAAAAATAATCCTCCTATACATTCTATTTCATAGAAAAATTGCTGATGATCTGATATCATATGGGCCATTCTCATCAACTGCTCTCTTATAATACTCTTCTTCTGATAAAAAGGATGCTCACTTAAATAATGTAAATATGAGTTTGAAAAGGTTTCCTTCTGATACAAACTTGAATGAAATCTACTATCTATTTATATATCCTAACATCCAAGTAATTAATACATTATGTGGAATATGAAAGTGAAAAGTATAAAAATGTGGTTGTGTTCTTGATATAATCTAAAAAAAAGATGCCAAGCTGTTCAATGTATCTTTCCATAAAATACAAATATCATCTAAAAACCAGCTGTATAAAAATGATAAGAAGCAAAAGTAGAACCCAAAATGAATTTCCTTTCTCAGTAATAAAATATCAGGTTTGCATAAATAGGAGTGCAACAAGCTCCCATTGATCTGTTTATAAAATTCACAATTGAAAAATAAAAAAATATTATCCAAAACTAGTTCCATAAACTCCTGAATTAATAACACTCAGTGACTAGTCAGAAATCCACAGCCTAAAACCACTTCACCAAACCATTGAAGACTCACAGAATGTGGAGACTAGATAAAAGATCAACAATATCAATGGTGACTAAAGTCAAATCCTCATGGTGAGAACTCTGATTAATATTCCTAAAAAAATCCCAAGACTCCTTTAAGATATGATCAGTATTAGCCAGAAGCGGTTTCAACTTATTGTCCACATACATGGCTAGTGGCTACTTCTTAGAACCCTTGGCTGCAACAATTGAAATAAGTGGAGGAACCTCAATTGATTGTTTGAATCTTAGAAATACCAAATAATGAAGGAATGTGCAGGGCCTCCACTGTCAAAAATGCAAACAATCACTTACTAATTACATCCTGTAAAAGTTAGTCCTTCTTTATAAAATCTATTTTGGCATGAGCAAGATTAATTTCATTTCAAGATACTATCATATATTTACCATTTTGACTTAAAATCCTCTGCATACGTGAATCGTAATTCATGGTATCCTTAATTACAACCCCCCATTATCAGGTTTCATAATTTTATAAAACTGATTATTTGAAAGAATAACAGAGATTTCTTATATTCACTCAAATTATAAAAAACATGCTTGTTGTGTTTATGAAGCTTTCTCAAGTCCCTCTGGACTAGCTCCTAAAATGCCTGTAACCCAGAATAGAGTGGGGATTCATCATGCTCTTTTTTTTAAATAAAACATCAGGAAACTGAGCTTGGCAATTTTTAAACGCACAACCTAAATTTTATTTCCTCAAAAATAATTTTAAATCTATTAGTACCTCAGCAATATATGTCTGGAATGTACAAACTGAAACCTCTTCACAAATAAACTGAAATAGCTCATGTCAATACTTAAATCACTATAATTAAAAATATTACAGTTGTTATAAGGAGAAAGTCAACTACTGTGTGAGAATTTTATGTTATTTTTAACACTAACAATGTTCAGTTCCTTGTTCCCCTCAGACCTCTCCCTGTTCCTCTCTGACATCTAGCCCACACATTCCAGTGGTTGCATTGAACAGGGCCAAAGTTCTGAATATGATTTTGAGCTATGCATTCTGAATGTCTTAACAGGGGAGACTCTTAAGGGAAATGATGTGATGAAACATTTTGTTGTAAAAATGAAGTAAATACAGGAACATTCAAACTGGAATTAACCGTGCTACCTTGATCCGAACTGAATGCCCTTGACTTATATAATGTATATGCTGTGTTATCATGATATTCTTGATGGGCCCTTTGAAACTAATAAACTTTCCTTCTTATAATATCTTCACACTTAACATCTATACACCCTGAAATAATTTGTGTTTTCTTTTTGATGGATAAGATCGTGTATAATAGAATTGTTGAGACCATTTAATTCATCCAATAGCGCATAAAATAGGAACATAATCTTGACATTATTCTTGATAATAGACCATTAAATCTTAACCAAAACAATTAAATATGTCTATCAGTTCATAATAAAATCTGCTTCCATGCAAAACATTGTTGGGAAATTAAAAAAAAAAAAAAACCTTTGGGGACTCTCTTAACCCTAATGCATTCTATTAAATACGGGTTTTTGATCTGCAAAGTATGGTATTTTAAGTTTGATTTTTGGAAAAAATAGTTGATAAAGGTATTCCACAGAGTGCCAAGAGGTCTAGCAGTATTAAGTGTGGTTTGTGCCATCAATGTAAATATGTAAGTAAAAAGGAAAAAAGTTCATTTGGTGGCTATAGATTTAGAAATAAGTTCAATGGGACATTTTAACTGCAATGGTAGATTGGTGATATAAGTGGTTTATTGTCTGGGTTGTCCAAGTTTTTACTTAGGATAAACTGAACACCTTTTAAAAAAAGTGAATTTATAAACATGACTTAGAACATCATAATTAATCTAATGCTTTGTATAGGCACACAACAATTTGTAAACTGAGTAATTTTAGATATTTTTGTACTTTAACATGTGTCTATTAGTCAGAGGAGCAGACCCTGGGAGACTAGGATATAAGGAGTTACTTGGGCAGCTCATACTGGACACTGGATCACACACTGGGTTGAATGATACTCTTTATATTTCCAGTGTCTTAAAGATTAGAGCAGCTAATTTATGAGAATTTTACTTTGTTTATTGGTCACATAGTTGAGCTACAACTGATTTTAAACTCTGTTTATAATTTTTATATAATATATTTTTATAAAATATTTTTATTTAGGATTGTTAATATATATAAGGTATAGAATAGTACTTTTGCATCACCTGTGTTTGAATTAGAGCAGACCTTTAGTTTTTTATGGGGTTTCTTGCTTGATTAATTTGTTAATTATTTATTTGATTGGATCTGTGTATTCATGTCAGGTGTTGGGTGATTGTGGTTTTAAATAAGATTTGACTTGATAGTTTTAACTGTTCTGATGAAGACTTATATGTAAAAGACAAACAGGCTTAACCTTATATTTTAATAAAAAAATATTTTTCTGTATAGTTATCTGTGGACCTATTTGGTATCTTGCTCACAGGTGATTTGGGTGATTTCTGATGAAAAAAGCTAAACATGAATTGAAAATAAAAGCCGAAAATGTAGATAATTGCAAATATTTCCTTGACTGCATTAGAACATTAAAAAAAATAACACACAGCAATGCTCTGAGCTAATTCATAATGACATTACCCTCGCACTGACCCTAAGGATATTGTTAATTTACTACAGATACATTTAGTGCTAACTTAATATCAGGTACAGTTACTGAAGTTTCCAGATCCCCAGTCCTCTGTCCCATCCCATAGCTACCATGAAAAAGTCCTGACCTCCTTCTCCAGAGCCAAAAATATCACATCCATAGACTTCAGCCATGCACTTGGTTGTCTAAAAAATTGTGACAAATGTGCGCTGTCTGAGCCTTTCCTAAACCTCTTTAACTTAAGCATCTTTACAAGTCTTTGTTCTGGAAGCTTAAAATGGACACTGTGATGCTCCTTTAAAAGGGCATCCCTACCTCAAACCCCAGTGATTATGGAACCAGCCTAACAAGAGCAGGTCTTGCTTCTTAAATCTAGTTAACATCTTCATACAGATGGCTGATACACAATCCATACAGCATACCAAGATCATGCCAAAGCTTCCATTCTACCCCCCCCCCCATGCAGGTATTGTAAATAAGTATAAGGATCAAAACTGTCACCCTTATGTTCTGAGGTAGATAGCAAGTGGGATGTTGACTACAACACTTGCAGTTAAAGAAGCAAGAGTCTGCAAACAAAGCAATAAAGTGGCTGGTGGTGTACCTTACGGATCCAAGTTGGGAGCCCTCCTGTTCAGTGTCTATTTCTTTGATCTTCATACTAAAAGCTGAACCTTTATATATTTATGTTTGTATCCAAAATTAGTACTTACAAATGTGAGCACTATTTTTCCTGCAGATATCTTTCCAATTCATCCAACTATTTCAGCCTGGTAATCCCTTGATCTTATGTTCCTTCAGAGTTCTTTTCATGCTCTTGTGAAGTAAATCTGACCTCAAATCAGTCATCTTTTTCTGTCACACAGTACCTCACCAAGACCACATTAATGGACTTCTCCAGCACAAATCTACTTCAGATTGTAGACATAAGTAACATTCCTCCAAATGCATGGAAATGAACTCAGATGAAAGGGCTGTGGCATTCACCTCCATTTTTTACTAGCATCTAAACAGCTGCATAGAAAAGTCTGTATTTGGTAGCCTAAATATAATGGTAAATTCTTAAGTAAACATGTCTGGTGGAACACTCACATTAATAAACTACATAACAAAGATGAAAAATACAAAAGTTGAAAGAAATCCATAACCACCTACTCAAGACCACACTGAAACATGCTAGCAAGAAACTTAAAAGCACTATTAGAAAATGTAAAGCAGAATACAAACGTAGGGTCAAACACAAACACCAAAGAAAACTGTAAAGCATTTCTTTATTTGTATGAAGAAAATAAGGAATAAAGTTAAAAAGTGCAATGGGACCATCCATAATATCGTACATTCTAACCTCACGGACATGAACAATATATTAACAGACAACTTTAGGACTAAGTTTACACCACCTACCAACATTGTTGCCCTCACTATCCCTGAAAATGTAGTTACTACTAAAATTGCATTGGAACAAGTCTTAGAATTCCTGTCAATGACTAAAATTAATACTTCCATGTGACCAGATAACATACCAGGCCACATTCTCATCAGTGCCAAGTGAGGGCGATCTGAGACTGTAATTAAACTGTTTAGCCTCAGCCTGTTCTTAGGGTATGTGTCTGATACTCAGAGAATAGTCCCTGTGATCCCTTTCCTCCATGGGTCCTCTCCATATATACCGGGTAATTATAGGCCCAGCAGCCTCACCAGCGTTATATCCAAGGTCATGGAACATATCATACTAGAACTCACTTTTGTAGATATAGGTGACTTAATTGATCTTGATCACACACACTAAGCCTGGTATTGTGAAGGGCAGGTCCTGTCTCCTGAATACAGTTAACTTTTTTGAAAATGTTACATAACCCTTGACAGTAGTCACTCCATGCACACTGCTTATCATGACCTGGCCAGGGTATTTAAATTCATTGCCCATGCTGAGATTTTCAAAAAGTAGGCAAATTTAATGTAAATCCTTACATTATCCAATGGATTGTAAATTGGATATCCAACAGATCCCAAGTTGTGAAAGTTGATGGTACTTTTTTTGAATGTATAATTGTTACTAGCTGGGAACCACAATGTTCAGTACTGGGTCTCTCTTGTTTGACATGTTTTGTAAACATCTATGCTAATATCCCAGAAGTATTGGTTGACTAATGAACTGATGACTGCAAGCTGAGCACTGAGGTCTGCTCAACTAGTGATACTAAATGACTCCAGAAAGGGTTAGAATATGCACATGAATGAAAAAATATATACTGGTAAAACAACTGAAAAACACTACAACAGGGCAGATGAAAGAAAAGACTTTATTGATTAGCATCTCAAGTTTATGTGAGAGTTTGGTTACTTGTATCGTGCATATTTTATGTGTTATATGACCCTTGGAGAGTTTTTTAACCCAAGATGCTAGTCAATAAAGCCTTTTATTTCATCTCCCCTGTGGTAGTTTTTTTTTTCAGTTAAAATAAAAAAAAAACGAAGAAACTAGTAGCCTTAAAACTTCATTGGTGAGCTCAGGCACAACAAACTCCAAAAACATGAAACCCAGGTAGTGTTCCAAAGCAACAAGTCTTTATTCGTCACAGACAAGTGATCCTCAGTAACAAAAAATCATAAATATTTTAACAATGTTAAACCTATCAGCTTTTATACACTTAAAAGCAGGTGTGGAAAATGTATGTATTGTTTCATTTTAAATCAGCCTATTCAAGGCAAACAGTATATAGGGAAGCAAAAGCGCATTTTAGAACAAAAAGTACCCACCCTCATACACTACTACTAATTATATCAAACTAAATCCTAGTTATGGAAAACACTACCTATCTATCTGCAACCCACATTCCAAAATCAGGTATTAAGAAAAGCACAAAATACACATAGAAAGACTTTTAACAAAAATCGCTTTTGGCTACCTAATGCAATAAAGCCTTCATCATGTCTGTGACAAGAACTAAAATCATGAAAAAAAAACAAATAGCTATCTAACCATAAACATAATCTAATTAGAATACTATAAATATAAAAATACATCTGTCTAATAATATAATCTAGTAAATATCCGTTCATGTGTGTTACTGCGTATAAAAAACTAAGTAATTAACAGCTGTCAGTTGTTGTTTGTCTTTTTGGCTTTTCGTTTGGAGGCCACTCGACCGCGGGGAGGACATGCAGACTCCACAAGACATGCATGAATGGGCGTGCCTTCGCTGAAGGTTGGGCATTGGGCTGGCAACTGGGCACCATAAAAAATCTACTGCCAATCATTAGCGGACTGGAGTTCTGCTGTGGTGACCCCTAACCGGGAAAAGCCGAAAAGACAAACAACAACTAACAGCTGTTAATTACTTAGTTTTTTATACGCAGTAACACACATGAATGGATATTTACTAGATGATATTATTAGACAGATGTATTTTTATATTTATAGTGTTCTAATTAAATTATGTTTATGGTTAACAGCTGTCAGTGCTTTGCAAAAAAAAAAAATGTCAGGTAGTTTTCATGTTTACAGACCCAAAACATGTTTATACAATAAAAGCTATACAAAAATACAGAAAACAATGGATGAAGTAAACTATTAATGTATAAAAGTGTGAAGATGCATGCATGAGTGTGCGTGAATGCCTACCAGTATGGTAAATGGGGGAATTATACCAATACTATATGGTAATAGCAGCATGAAAAAATGTGTGTTTTGAATTTACCATTTACATCTCTGGTGTGATGCAATAAATCTAATCAAATCAGAACTGAGGTTAAAGTAACTAAATATATATATATATATATATATATATATATATATATATATATATATATATATATATATATATATATATATATATCTATATGGTTACCTATCAAATCATCTACTCTTTATAACATCTAAACTCAAAACATCAAGACCATAACATCTAAACTTCAAAACATCTAAAACTCATAACATCGAATCTCAAAACATTGAAAACTATAATACAACTATAAATAACATCCCACAGAGTTTTTACTATGTTTATGCAGGGGGGCAAGTCCCCCTGCACCCCCCACAATGCCCGTAAATTAAATATACCAACTCCAAGGTTGCACTACAGTGGGGGAAAAAGTTAATTTCCTAATCCCACTGTAGTGCGACCTTGGAGTTGGTATATTTCATTTACGGGGGGTGTGCAGGAGGGCTTGCCCCCCCTTGCATAAACATTGCAAAAAGTGTGTGGGATGTTATTTATAATTGCTTTGTAGTTTTAAATGTTTTGAGATTCGATGTTATGAGTTTTAGATGTTTTGAAGTTTAGATGTTATGGTCTTGATGTTTTGAGTTTAGATGCTATGAAGAGTAGATATTTTGACAGGTAACCATATATATATATATATATATATATATATATATATATATATATATATATATATATATATATATATATATATATATATATCTATATTTATATATATATATATATATATATATATATATATATAGCAATAAATAATAACAAAATCCCACCAGTGGAATTAATGCAATACATAGTGCCACGAAAACAGCAGCAGAAATATAAATCCAAAGTATCAGGTATAGGAAACGAAAGATGGAAGGTGGTATAAAATATATATTATTATGTGATGTTAGCGCTTTCACAGCTGACCAAGCCGCTTCCTCAGACATAAAAATCAACAACAACAACATTCCATTTAAAATAAAAGCAGCCAATAAGAAAATACATGCAATCTTGCAATTAGTTCATGAATTAAAATTTAAAAAAGCAACACATATAAAAATAGTAAAAATATAAATATATAGTATGAAAAAATATATTTGCATATAAGCCTATATAGAAAATATATGTGTACTGACAGTGAACTAATAACATAATAGCTTATTCATCTGAAAATCCTGTTCTTTAAGACTGGTTTTATACAAATCCTATCATTCAAAACTTTTCCTGTGTTGCCCCTCATTCTTATAATCCATTTCAATTCCAAATTCTCAACCTTATTTTCTATATCCTCATCACGAATATCTTCATGTACAACCTTTAGGACCTTAAACTTAAAGTTATGTTCAGTGCTATGTGTATAAACGTGCTTAGCTAAAGCATTACTTTGTACTGAATTATTAATACTATATATATGCTCACAGATCCTATCTCAAAGTCTGTGGTCCGTCTTCCCAATATAAAAGCAACAGCAGAGCTGACACACAGCCAGATAGACTATATGCATAGTATCACAGCTAGCTCTGGCGTAAATTTTTATAAGTTTCCCAGTATCGGGGTGCTTAAATTCATTGGTAGACTCTATGAACTTGCACCAATTACATTTGGAGCAAGGAAACATGCCATATATAGTCTTAGATCCAATATTATTAACCAGAGTTTTTGCTTAACAAAGCATCCGTTTTAGGTTCTTTTTGCTTTTATATGTGAACTTAGGTTTATTCCCAACAACAGAAAGCACATCCTTATCCACGTCCAATATGGCCAGTTTTTCTTTATAACTTCTTCAATCTGATATATATTACTCGAGTAAATTATGGGTACCCTTAATTGTCTATCCCTTTTCTTCTTTGTAGGTTGTATAGATCCACTGATTCCTAGTCCTCCAGTTGTTCTTGTCCTCCCTCCTTGGGTTCATATGGTAGCTCTCTTCTTCTCTCTGGAACCTTGGTGGACGTATCTCTGGTTGTAGTTGTAATTGTTGTGATGATAATTCCTGTGGTGACGAGGCTGGAACTAGACAGATTACTGTGCTTGTTCATTTTTTATTTTCAGCTAAAATATGCACATATTTGATGCACTGAAAAAGGTTTCAAGCTGAATGAAGTAAAGTGTACTATAGTAGTATTCAGCAAAACACCTAATCACACTGCATGCATTATACATGATACTCCAAGCAAACTCAGTCATAAGAAACATGAATACTTAAGGAGACAACCCTCGAATTCAGCCATCATATTTCCACCATAGGCAGTAAATTCTTCCATCTGTCTGATTTAATTTACAAGGGAATATCTTAAAGATCTAAAGATGTCATCCTATGACTGTACTCTTCCTTTAGTAAACACATCATCAGATACAATGCCCCCTTTTCTATGTACAATTCCAAGCATATAGTGCAATAGTAAAGGCCAAAATAATTTTTTAACCAAAAAATTAATGACCTTAAACCCTTAAGTACCTTGCTAGATTAGCACGACTCTGCTTATACTCAGTAGCCTACAGCTTGCTATGCAGTGACCTTGCTCTAGAATTTTGAGTCATAAAACACCCAGTCCTATTTGATGTCCTGTTTCTTTGCAAAACCAGCACCTCTACCCACCCATACTAATGACCTAAATCTACACCAACAAGTGTGACTGGAGGCATAGATTCCCAACTCAATGTATTCCTAGTCTAAGGTAGATAAAACTTTATAGCATGTTTATCATGCTGTGCCCTGCTCAGTTTGGGAGGTGAGCACTATTAAGTCCTTGTAAAGAATTTTTAAATGGGTCTAGTTAAATGTGTTTATGGCTGGGCATCTTACGGTACCTGTGATTACTTGCCAGTTATTATTCCTGTGTTCCTAAAAGAGTTAATCTAGATTTATATGCAGTAGGGATAGTGCAAATAACAAGCAACCTCATGCTGGCTGTATTATTTTTAAAGTGGAATGGGAAAACTGCTTATAATCATGCAGGGATTATTTTATTTGACAACAGAAACAAATCTGATAACATTTAATTGATAATTAATTGATAATTCATGTTTAGATTTCTTGAAAATAGAAACATTAGTGAAAAATGACAGTCAATATAAACATTAGTAAGGGTAGTGAAAATGGTCATTGACTGTCACCTGAATTATTTATGATTCTTATTCAAGAGCTTGTTTTAAGAGTCAGAAAAGAATTAAAGCTAGCTTTTCAAGTACAAAATGTTAAGTCCCTGTTTATATTATTTACTTTTTTGGTGCACTGATGACAGAAAATGTAAACAAATTCCTAGCTTGAATGTTGAATTATTGCAAGATTTTGAGTGTTCTATAAAGGAAGAAGTTGGTACTGAAGCCAAGGTGACAAACACAGGAAATGAGATCCACTTGATTTAGGTTTAGTAATAGGAAAGACATTAAAATACAACTGGCAAAACAGTCAGAAAACTGAAGTGAGCATTTTAGACATCATTATTAGTCAGAAGTTCAACATCAATAATCGAGCAGGGAGATTTCATGCTGTTAAGGATTTTATTTCACTAATTATTCAGGATCTTCTAAATCATTATCCATTCTCTGAAGTTATGATGAAATGAATACAGACTAAGATAGAGGATTAAGGCTTTGAACTCTTAGTGTGCTGCTTTATGTAGCCCTAGGTAGAGGGTTTACTTGCTTCTATGTCCATTTGCCTGCTGTGCACCTCTGAGAATATCAATTAACCAGACAATGCTCCCAGGTCACCCTGAAAAATGACACTGGTTTCCAGTGGGCTAAGCAAGCAATAATGCCTGACAGGGTGTGTGTTAATGAGTAATTAATGCCTGCCCAGGGGTGTTTTGAGGCCTGAAGCCACAGACCAGTGATCAAAGAGTCTCAGTCCTCACCACAGACACCAGTAAGGGACGTACAATTGGAACAAAAATGGATACACACTGTATTTTCAGATGCAGATCTCTGCACAAAGCAGAATTTCCCTTAAGAGCACATAGGGAGTACACTAAATCCTGGGGCTGAGTTCCCACTCTCTATCCAGGCCCCAGTATGACTCCCCACTGACACAGCTATAGTGTTGAGTTCTAAGCCGAGTGTTCCAAGCCAAGCCTCTACCACTTTCACTGTGAAAACAGTGGTCTGTGTCTCTACTCCAAGTACCTAACATACACACATGCTTTGAGATTTGACTTACACACACACACACACACACACACACACACACACACACACACACACACACACACACACACACACACACACACACTCACACACACACACACACACACACACACACCTGGGAAAGGCTGGCACACACTTACCAGGTATGTCCCCTCTGCCCAGACAATAAGGTAGGTACTGCCACATAAACACTCCAAAGCCAGCTACTCTAAGGCTCTTACTAGGGTATTAAATTATACTGAGTGAAATTAATACTAATACAAATAGTGTTTGACCAATGCAGCTAGGCTTTCAGGAGCAGGCACAGTGTCACCAAATAAATATAAGTATTCTCAAAGGTTAAAATATTCTCTAAAAGACCAGCCACAATGAAAAGTTTAAATATATTTAATAACAAATAATAAAAGAAAAATGCCAGAGTTCAATCAGAAGAAATATTAAAAATAACACAGATGGATAAATTCACACAGATAGAGAAAAACAGTACTTAACTAATCTCACTATATTTTCCTGACTGATCTAAAGAATTATTATTCCCTGGTTACTTACTAAAGCAAGGCAAAATGAAGAGGGTGAGTGATCCGTCTTTGTCAGGTTTCAAAAACAGACTTGTATTAAAACATAATTTCAGTGCTGAATTACAAAGTGACATCACATACATCTGGTCACTTGACATCTGGTTCCCACACTACCAACTGAACCAGAATCTAGCACATATGTGTCACCATAGACACACATATAAAGCTTTGCTAAGATTTGCTACACCATCTGGAAGCTGTAAAGCCATTTAAAAAACATCCACCCTTCCTGGGTAGCTATTAGTTCACCCCTAAGGACAATACAGTAGCATGGTTTTCACGGACTCTGGCTGCAATCAGAATATAAGATACAATCTTTATGGCCCAAACCAGGTAATTTAATTTCAAACTATTTTTTCAAAGTTAGCTGGACTGAGATTAGTCTCTTCTCTTCAAGTATCCTCTTTTACAATACATTAATTTCAACAGTTACAATACGGTCTGACATAAAGGTATATTTCCTTTCAGTCCAGAAGGACCTAAAGTTGGTACATTTTTAATACAAACAGCTTTACAAATACATTCTCAACACAAGCACCTGTACAAATCAGTCTGATATACAAATGACATAATTCTTTCCAAAACTGCAGTCTGCTATACCGGCATATGTTACACATTCACTGCCCTACTTCTCCTGGCATAGCTGGCATTACCTCACATCATCACTGACCTCATTATTGGTTAATTTGCATGTCTCTAAATTACCTGTATCTACCATGAATATAAATCAGCACTTCACTGCGATAGTTAACATGGGTAGTCAGTGCATCATGTTGCTACAGGAATCCCCCTTTATTCACTTATGCACACACACATGAAAATATTGAAACACAAACTAAAACACACACACACACACACACACACACACACACACACACACACACACACACACACACACACACACACACACACACATAAAATGACATAGCCCTTACCTGTCCCTTAATATACAATGTCTCTGATGTACTTCCTTATTTGTGTCCCTGCAATCAGTTAATAAATCATGGATCCTTGCATCAACACCATCACCATCAATCTCCTTTTTCCTATTTTCTATATGGGGTCAGGTTGCTGTCATCTCTCCTGATTCAGTGCAACTCTCCTACTTTCTTTCACAGTCATACCTGGTTGTCACAGGTCTTCACTCACACAGTCCATCCACATCTTTGCTGACACCCTCATTTTCACTTGCCTTTTTCCTGTCTATCCTAAATCTTCTTCATCAGATTGCTTACTGTTTTTCTGCACATGTGCCCAAACCACCATAATCTGCTCTCTTTGATCTTATCTGCAATTGCACCTACTTTGGCTTTTTCTCCGGTGTCCTCAATTCTTCGTCTTTCCCACAATGTACATCCTACCACTTATGTCTGGCACTTCATCTCCATAACTTCTATCTTCCTCAACTGCTTCACCTTCATTACTCAGGTTTCTATACCATACAATGGTCACACTACTGTTTTGTACACCTTACTTTTCAGCCTTTTCAGCTTTTTTTGGAATTCTTCTGTCATTTACTATACCTGACACTCTGTGGCAGTTGGCTAGCTTTGACCTTCTCATTCCCCTTCCCCTAAACCATCTATCTCAGAGTCTTGCAGCTGTTAACCTGATCCATCATTTTCTGTTCTATCTCAATCCTCAGCTTCTTATTTCCCACATTTGCTGCCATTACAACTGTCTTATCTGTACTCAGTTTCAACTCATTTGCTTTCAGTTTTTCATTCTATTCTTCTATCCTGTGCTAAAATTCTTGCACAGAGTCTGCCTATAATACCACATCTTCTGCATACATCAACTTTGTTGCTCTGTCCCCTCTGACCTGTTTGCTAATGTAGTGCATCACCAGTTTGAACAGCAGTGGGCTCATAACTGAACTCTGATGCACACCCACTCCCATTGAGAACCCCACTGTGAGTCTGAACACTGTCCATACTCGAGTCATTGGGTCCTCATTCATAGCCTGTACTAATTATGGGGGTGTGATGGAGGGGACTCTGGTCCATTACCCTGCTTAGGACCACATTGGGTAGTTGCTGGCATCCTCTAAGAAGGGTGTCTGACTGCCCTCTTTATCTTTATGTCTTTGCCTTGCCATATGCTAGAGTTTCTTTGTGCCATCTACTAAAGCACTTTCCAGAATCTGGTAGAGTGCCTCTGATGCTTTGCTCTTTACTATTGCAATTCCACTCTTAGAATCTTTGTTAGCAAAACAGTGTTCCTTCTTACCCTGGTCCATCTTTTCTATCTTCCACTTTTTTTTCTGCACCCCTTCTCTATTTTGATGACTTCCTGAGCTTCTGCATTCCACCATCAGCTTTTCTTGTGCACTTTATTTCAATACCTGGCTCAGTCACATATCTGTTATGTAGTTTTCACACATGCTGTTTAGAGGTGCTGCAATTCTTCTTCAACTCCACATATTTCCTCTTCTTCCTGAGGTGCTATAGACATAAGTAATTCCATGTACTCTTGAATTTTCTCTCCAGTCAACTTCCAGTCTTCAGTTTTATCTCTGTTGATCTTAGAGCCTTCTTTGACCACTGCTTGCAGCAGGGATTGATTCTGTGAATGACTGTTTCACTGAGGATGGCTTGCAATCACTGATTCTACCCCATTGCTTTATCCTCACTAGGAGGATGTGTCTTGTATATGATCTTGTGACTGTTTCTGTTGCCGATCCATGTGTTGGCCATTTGTCAGACAGAGGTCTAGAATTGCCTGTCCTTCTTTATTCCTTTTGTCCCAAGCATGGGGACCTAGGCAGTTCTCATATCCTCTTCTGTATGTCTTAGTATGTGCATTCAGGTAACATATTATCAACACCAATCCTGCAACTTCTGTCTGAATGTTCTTCACTACTGGGCAAAAGCTAAGATTATGAATAGTGCACTATCTTTACGCTGGAGTCTGATTGCCATGAGTCACTAATTCTAATGACTTCCCTCACTGTCTTCTGAAGCCTGTCCCTCAATTCCCACACAATTTCTAGTCTGTCTTCTTCTTGAGGAGTAGACTCTGGATCCCAAGTCAAGTGGCTTTATGGCACTGCTTTTATCTTCTGGATGCATAGGATGCCCAGTCTCCATCCACTTCCAAGCTATATCCTGTTAGTACATTGAGTGTAGCAATTCTTAATTCATGTTTGGTAGGAGTATTGATTTAATGGAAAGCTTCTGCTGAGCTATTCCAGATAACCCAATATGCCATATTTTCCTAGGCCTGCTGAGATTTATGACAGGCACACACACTAGCCAATAGGAGCAGATACACAATTCCCACTGTTATTATGGGTTCCTGGTATAGGTTGGAGTAGGCCCCAACCCACTTATCACTGGCCTTTTGGCAATATTAGTCAATATAAACAAATCACCTGGAGTCACTTTTTTGCACTATTGAGGGGCTAGCTGTGACACAGTCCACAGTCTGGGATCCGTGTTTTCCTGTCCTGAACACCACAGTTAATGTCCAAAGCAATCCATGTATACAACTCTTCCCCATATGGGCACCCTGTAGAGTCTGTGGCTCTATTCACAACTCCATTCCTAGGTGAGTTTCATGTAGAAACACTCAGAGGAACCCCACTGAGACCCACGGATAACATGTAAACTCCGTACAGGCCTTGGCCAGAGGCCAGAATCAAACCTTGTACCTTCTACAAGGGGGGAAGAGACCTTGACTATTGTGGCAACTGCTCTTTTGTCTCTTTCATGTGCCATGTTCCTCATAGCTCATGGTTCCTTGCAAACAATTTATAATGCCAGACATTATTCTTCTTTTTGTTGATAAAGTGCATCAGGATGCTAGACCTGTTTCTCTATGAACTTTTTCAGTGAGTCCAAGCAATAATTTAAAATTCTTCCTGGTGTCATCTAGTATTTCTCTTGGCTTTGTCTTTAAACCTTCCCACACTTGGACACACTCCCATCTGTCTCAGTTGTCCAAGATTTTATAGATCACTGCTGCTGTTTCCTCTTTTATGTGCTCTGTTCATCATAGATTCATAGATTCATAGATTGTTACATGGCTAATAACTTGGGGGGGGGGGGGCTTTCTAAGCCAAGCAAAGTTTTTCCAAAAGAATAATGATGGCCTGTATCCAAATAGGACACTAAGGACCAGGCATTTATAAGCTACCTCTGTACATAAGAGACATGGGTGCCACACCTGGTGTAAATTTCGTATTCCCCATCCACTGGTCTATGTTACACTTAAATTGAGTAAAAGACAAACTCAGCTTCACATGGATAGAAAGCCTGTTCCATAGGAGGGGCAGTCTCTGGGACAGATATCTGTCTCTCCAGTACATTCTGCTGATGTCACAGTCAAAATTCAAATCCCTAGACCTTGTATTTCTAGTAATATTTAACTTACAAATATGCAAGAGATTCATAAGTGTAGGATTTGTGGAGGCCTTGTAAGCCAGGCATAGATCACACCTTAGCAATCTGTTGGAGTTGGAGTAGAGGGAAAGGGCTTTAAGGAGCACCTTGTATTCTTCTTGCAAGAAACCTCTGATGTCATTGTAGTTGCTGCATATGCCTGGTTGAATACATAACGACAAGCACTGTACTCTATAGTTGGTCTGATAAGGGCAGAGTACAGGGAGATAATGACCTCTTTAGACCTAGATGTCATGCCTTAGAAGTCGCTCATGGATTGCTGCATCTGAAATCCCCCCTTTTACTTTACCTTTTTGGTTTATTTTGAAAGACCTAGTAGTATGTTGACTGTCCTTGGAACCTAGTGGTAGTGCACAGGACTAATCCGCTCCTAAAGGGATGTGTATAAGTGCTGAGAGTACACGGTCTGCCTCTTGCTAAGTGTCTTTAAGGCACAATATGAATAGTTATCCCTTGTGTCTTATGTTCTACCTGCATCACATTGTTCATACTGTTAAATGCTGTTCTTATATTTTTGTAAGTGCCTTTAACATATGCTATAACGAGTTATTCCTAGTGTCTAGTGTTCTCCCCAATATTGCAGGATTTACTTAGTCTAGATGACAGCAAAGGTAAGGCAGCATCCACTCCATACACACATACCTACATTCATGCATACAAATGAATACACACACACACACAAACATATATACATACAGCCCCCCCACCCAACTGCACTCGCAGACAGACTCAGCCCTATATACACAAACACACACATGCACACAAGGCCACTCATCCTTCTACATAACACACACACACACACACACACACACACACACACACACATATGCAGCCCCTCTGCACACTCATCCCTCTACATAGACTTACACATAAAGCCACACACAAGCACCCACCCCCCCACACACACACACACACAGCCGCTGGCTTGTTGTAGAGATATATTCCTAGTTTTATGTGATTGATTACACACAGTTTTTTTATATGAAAGTTATCAATGTGCGTAAGTTTTATTATATGTGAATATGAATGTTTTTTGCTGATATTGGCAACCACAGGTTTATTGTACTCAGCCCCTGTCTGTTGAAAAGAGTTCAACAATAAAAAAGACAAAACTAACTGCTACACAAGGAGGAGCCAGGGATCTGCACACCAAATTCGAAAATCCGTAACAAATGCCCAAACCAAGTAAGTAAACTTGAAATCAACATTTATTTAAGCCACAAAGTCTCTGTTTAGCTTTTCGTTGGTGACTACTCACCAACTTCCTCAGAACAGGAAATAAACACATTAAACACATCCTGTTTAAATACTACAATATAACTCCCTACTTTTGCCACACTGCCACCTGTGGTCGGAAATCAAAATTTCAATATATTAAAAAGAAATACAAAAAGGCATAAGACTATTTAAAAACATATGTAAATATAAAACACTCCCTTAACGATATAGGATTAAAAAACAATAAGTCAATAGCCAACAGGGTTGACTTGGAAAAAAGAAATCAGAAACGTATTAAAATAAAATAAAATAAATAACTCACTTCATGGTTAATAAACTGGACCCATGATGGAGCAATGCATGTGCAAAAAAAAAACATTTTTAAAAACAAAAGCTACTGAAGAACATGTATCATAATTTTGCACATTAATGTATGAAATAGCAAAACTACCTTATCAAACTTTTCAATTTCAAAACACAGGAAATTGACAACATGCTGTTCAAACCTGGAAAATGGTATGCTTCCAACCTCAATTGCCAAAGCAATTCTCTGAGTTCCAACAAATAGGAAACAGGCCCCCCCTGTTATCATGCACAATCTGATCAATCACTGTGAAGCTAAACCCATGCCCCGGGCACTCGCTAATGTGTTTAGCAAGTGCATTAGCCATTTTCTCTTTCTTAATGGCATATAGATGTTCATATAGGCGCTCATGCAGTTTCCGGTCAGTTTTCCCTATATAGAAAGCCGGACATGAAGAACACTGTGCCAGGTAAACCATGTGTGTGCTGGCACAGTTGAACCTCCCCTGGATTTTGTACTTTCTCTCTGTGATTGCAAATTAAGTTCCCGCTTTCACGTATTGGCAGTATCTGCAGATGTTGCATTTGAACATGCCCGAATGTGCCTGAGTAGGTATAGGTTTCCTTTCAAGAATGTTTTTTAAGTTGGAACCTCTCTTGTAAATAACTTGAAGATTTAACCCTAAAGCTGAAGGACCTTGATTGTCTGGTGTAAGTAAACACCTATTCTTCATAATAATAGAAGCAATAGCCCCCACATCCAAACTGTAAGTAGTGATGAAGCTGCAGGCATAAGTAGATCTAATCTGGGTATCGTCAACCAACACACCTTGATCTTCCATAGACTGGCCCAAAATGGGGAGATATACCCCATTCTCCCTCTTGCGACTTACCTCATTACAGAGGTCTGAAATCAGATGGCCGGGATAACCCCTATTCAAAAAGTGGTCTCTGATAAACTCACATTCCTTTAAGAAATCACTGTCCTGTGTCACCATCCTGGCCACCCAGACCAGTTGGCCCTTGACTATCGACCTCTTCTGATGAAAGGGGTGGTTGCTTTCAAAATGCAAATATGAGTTTGAAAAAGTAGGTTTGCGATGGATGTTGGCCATATAGCAACCCCTGTAGTTATCCTTAGACAGATCAACATCCAAATAAGCAATTTTCTCCATGGAAAAGTTAGAGGTGAACCTAAGGAATTCAGTAGATGTATTAAAGCATTCCAGGATGGAGTCTGCTACTTCCCTCCCCCCTTGGAGAATGATGAAAATATCATCCAAAAATCGGGTATGCATTAGGACTTTCTCTTTAAATAATGGGTTAAGAAAGACAAACTCTTTCTCCCAGAATGCCATCATCAAAGTTGCTACGCTGGCCCCGCAAGGCCTTGGCCTGTGATGGAACCATCGGTTGTTGAAGTTGAAATAATTGCATGTAAGAACTATGTCTAACAGTTCTCTGACCATCAAAATTTCTTTGGCAGGAGCTTGTTTTGAAATCAAAATCTCTTGAATCCATTCCAATGCTACTGAGTGGGGGATAGAGGAATACAAGTCTATCACATCAGTAGTGAGGAAATGATTCTCGGTTTTGAATGGAATCCAGTTCACTTTGCCTAAAAAAGACCAAGAATCCTTTGAGATGTGCTCCTAACTGATGACATAATTTTTCAAGATAGTGTCCACAACCTTAGCTCCAGCATACGTCATACTCCCCCTAGCGCTGACCAACTGGTGCATGGGGGGATCCAACAAATTATTATGGATCTTAGGGTTACCAAATAAAGCTGGAATCTTGGGGTTGGATATAGAAATATAATTGAACACATCCAAATCTATCAACCCATTGATAAACATATCATGGTAATAAGAATGGACATGTGATGTGTTGATGTTCAACTCATTTTAGATACCTCATCATATGTCTCAGAGGCCAGAATAGCGTCCATTCTCTTAATATAATCCCCCGCATCCATAGCCACTAGACCTTCCCCTTTGTCCGGCTGCATCACTCTGACCCCTGAGTGACATAACAGATCAAGCAAAGCCAATTCCTCCTTGGTAGTATTGAAGCCAACATTCTTCTTGGTTTTGAAAGTAGCACGAATGCCCAGGTCACATAGTTGATCAAAGATGTTGACTGAAGGAAGCAGGGCTGGATTAAAGGTGCTGGGAATGGAAAAAGCCTTTGGAGAAGAACACTGGTCCCCTAGTAGGAGATGTAAATTCAGTTTCCTGGTAAACAATTTTAGGTCAACCAATATGTTAGCCAAATTGGCCCTGCGGGCCGGTACAAATGATAGACCCTTAGCCAGAAGATCAACCAGAGGTGGAGGAAAAGAAAACCCGGAAAAACTATAGATCTTAAAGTCCCTTCCAGTGTTCAATATTATCTAGAAGGAAGACTGCCCTGATTTAGAAGGACCAGCCTGTATCCTAGTCAGTTCCTCCTGTTCCTGGGTCTGTTCTTGGACTTCCATCCTGGAGACGGATGGGGTGACGAGGCTGGTTTCCGAAAATTTGGGCCCTCACCTTCCAAAGGAGGATTAGTTGGTTTATTAAGTGAAGCTATCCAGTCACTCCTTCGAACTGAATTATATTCAGTGGGATCATCTGAAGGGCCCCCATCATGGCCATTATTAACCATATCAGATCTAACTTCTTCAGTTCCATTCCAATCATCTGAATGCCAAGCTAATGTACCCAAATAATTGCCTTGGGACTTAGGAGGCTTGGGATATGCTAAGTCCTCCTTATAAGCTTTAATGTCCCTTTGCAACTTTTTAACTTTGTTGGCAGTTATTTTGGAAACATGCTGGTCTATACTAGTATAGATCTGATAGTAATCAAATCTGTATCTAGAAAAATTAATGTCCTTCCTGATGGCTTCATCTGAAATAGTTAGCTCCTCTGAAAGAGAGGAAACTGCCTCCTGGTAATGATGGCAGATTAAATTTAAGAGCTCAAACCCATGCTTATCAAAGAGAGTAATTAAATCTTTATGGAAGGCCGAGCCTTCCTCCAGGCCCTTAGGATACTGCCATGAACGGAGCCCTTTGGGTACTATTGTGGAGCGCTGACATTCTCCAAAATAGGCAACAATCTAACTGTAACTTTCTTAGCTTAATTAATTTTTGATCGAACAGATTTAATTTCTGAGGTAATTTGATGCTCCCTGAACTACTCTGTTCAACAGAGTCTCTAGAAGTATTGTGGAAACAAAACGGGCACTTCAACCAATTGTTTAGAACTGGCTGTAAAATACCTTGATCCACTCCAATAAGGTTACTGGCATTCAATGGAACCATCACCCCTTGGGCATTCTGGCCAGATCTCAGCATATTCCCCAAAGCACAAGAATCAATTTGGGCAGTTCTCTGCTGAGATGGTGGCATAACAATAGCGTTACTTCCCCCAAAGTCTGATATTACAACCTGCGATTGTTGCAGCCCACCCACCTCCTGGACAAGTGGCTGTGTGGGAGTTGAAGAATAGCCCACCAAGGACTGAGAAGTTCCCATAAGACCATCCATCCGTTGGGATAATGACTCAACCTTTTGGGTCAAAAGATTTATAAGTAAGGATAAATCTACAGCTTGTGCCGATGGTGAAGAAGGTGTAGATACTGGTGCAGCGATCGACATGGCATCCGAACAAAGAAAACCAGCTCAACGATAAAAAAGACAAAACCAACTGCTACACAAGGAGGAGCCAGGGATCTGCACACCAAATTCGAAAATCCGTAAAAAATGTCCAAACCAAGTAAGTAAACTTGAACTCAACGTTTATTTAAGCCACAAAGTCTCTGTTTAGCTTTTCGTCGGTGACTCCTCGCCAACTTCCTCAGAACAGGAAATAAACACATTCAACACATCCTGTTTAAATACTACAATATAACTCCCTACTTTTGCCACACTGCCACCTGTGGTCGGAATACAAAATTTCAATATATTAAAAAGAAATACAAAAAGGCATAAGACTATTTAAAAACATATGTAAATATAAAACACTCCCTTAACAATATAGGATTAAAAAGCAATAAGTCAATAGCCAACAGGCTTGACTTGGAAAAAAGAAACCAGAAATATGTATTCAAATAAAACAAAATAAATAACTCACTTCATGGTTAATAAATTGGACCCATGATGGAGCAATGCATGTGCAAAAAAAAAAAAAAAAATTTAAAAACAAAAGCTACCGAAGAACATGTATCATAATTTTGCACATTAACGTATGAAATAGCAAAACTACCTTATCAAACTTTTCAATTTCAAAACACAGGAAATTGACAACATGCTGTTCAAACCTGGAAAATGGTATGCTTCCAACCTCAATTGCCAAAGCAATTCTCTGAGTGCCAACAAATAGGAAACAGGGCCCCCCTGTTATCATGCACAATCTGATCAATCACTGTGAAGCTAAACCCATGCCCTCGGCACTCGCTAATGTGTTTAGCAAGTGCATTAGCCATTTTCCTCTTTCTTAATTTCATATAGATGTTCATATAGGCGCTCATGCAGTTTCCGGTCAGTTTTCCCTATATAGAAAGCCGGACATGAAGAACACTGGACCAGGTAAACCACGTGTGTGCTGTCACAGTTGAACCTCCCCTGGATTTTCTACTTTCTCTCTCTGATCACAAAATAAGTTCCCGCTTTCACGTATTGGCAGTATCTGCACATGTTGCATTTGAACATGCCCGAACGTGCCTGAGTAGGTCTAGGTTTCCTTTCAAGGATGATTTTTAAGTTGGAACCTCTCTTGTAAATAACTTGAGGATTTAACCCTAAAGCTGAAGGACCTTGATTGTCTGGTGTAAGTAAACACCAATTCTTCATAATAATAGAAGCAATAGCCCCACGCATCTAAACTGTAAGTAGTGATGAAGCTGCAAGCATAAGTAGATCTAATCCGGGTATCGTGAACCAACACACCTTGATCTTCAATAGACTGGCCCAAATTGGGGAGATATACCCCATTCTCCCTCTTGTGACTTACCTCATTACAGAGGTCTGAAATCAGATGGCCGGGATAACCCCTATTCAAAAAGAGGTCTCTGATAAACTCACATTCCTTTAAGAAATCACTGTCCCGTGTCACCATCCTGGCCGCCCGGACCAGTTGGCCCTTGACTATGGACCTCTTCTGATGAAAGATGTGGTTGCTTTCAAAATGCAAATATGAGTTTGAAAAAGTAGGTTTGCGATGGATGTTGGCCATATAGCAACCCCTGTAGTTATCCTTAGACAGATCAACATCCAAATAAGCAATTTTCTCCATGGAAAACTTAGAGGTGAACCTAAGGAATTCAGTAGATGTATAAAAGCATTCCAGGATGGAGTCTGCTACTTCCCTCCCCCCTTGGAGAATGATGAAAATATCATCCAAAAATCAGGTATACAATATGATTTTCTCTTTAAATAATGGGTTAGGAAAGACAAAATCTTTCTCCCAGAATGCCATCACCAAATTTCCTATGCTGGCCCCACAAGGGGACCCCATGGGCACCCCTATCCTTTGATGGAACCAGCGGTTGTTGAAGGAAAAATAATTGCATGTAAGAACTATGTCTAACAGTTCTCTGACCATCAAAATTTCTTTGGCAGGAGCTTGTTTCGAAATCAAAATCGCTTGAATCAATTCCAATGCTACTGAGTGGGGGATAGAGGAATACAAGTCTATCACATCAATAGTGAGGAAGTGATTCTCAGTTTGAATGGAATCTGGTTCACTTTGCCTAAAAAAGACCAAGAATCCTATGAGATGTGCTCCTCATTGATGACATACTTTTTCAAGATAGTGTCAACAACCTTAGCTCCAGCATACGTCATACTCCTCCTAGCGCTGACCAACTGGCGCATGGGGGGATCCAACAAATTCTTATGGATCTTAGGGTTACCAAATAAATCTGGAATCTTTGGGTTGGATAGAGAAATATAATTGAACACATCCAAATCTATTACCCCATTGATAAACATATCATCGTAATAAGAACGGACACGTGATGTGTTGATGTTCAACTCATTTTAGATACCTCATCATACGTCTCAGAGGCCAGAATAGCTTCCATTCTCTTAATATAATCCTCCGCATCCATAGCCACTAGACCTCCCCCTTTGTCCGGCTACATCACTCTGACCCCTGAGTGACATAACAGATCAAGCAAAGCCAATTCCTCCTTGGTAGTATTGAAGCCAACATTCTTCTTGGTTTTGAGAGTAGCACAAATGTCCAGGTCACATAGTTGATCAAAGACATTGACTGAAGGAAGCAGGGGTGGATTAAAGGTGCTGGGAATGGAAAAAGCCTTTGGAGAAGAACACTGGTCCCCTAGTAGGAGATGTAAATTCAGTTTCCTGGTAAACAATTTTAGGTCAACCAACGTGTTAGCCAAATTGGCCTTGTGGGCCAGTACAAATGATAGACCCTTAGCAAGAAGATCAATCAGAGGTGGAGGAAAGGAAAACGTGGAAAAATTATAGATCTTAAAGTCCCTTCCAGTGTTGAATATTATCTCGAAGGAAAACTGCCCCAATTTAGAAGGACCAGCCTGTATCCTAGTCAGTTCCTCCTGTTCCTGGGTCTGTTTTTGGACTTCCGTCCTGGAGACGGATGGGGTGACGAGGCTGGGTTCCGAAAATTTGGGCCCTCACATTCCAAAGGAGGATTAGTCGGTTTATTAAGTGAAGCTATCCGGTCACTCCTTCGAACTGAATTATATTCAGTGGGGTCATCTGAAGGGCCCCCATCATGGCCATTATTAACCATATCAGATCTAACTTCTTCAGTTCCATTCCGATCATCTGAATGCCGAGATAATGTACCCAAATAATTGCCTTCAGACTTAGGAGGCTTAGGATATTCTAATCCCTCCTTATAAGCTTTAATGTCCCTTTGCAACTTTTTAACTTTGTTGGCAGTTATTTTGGAAACATGCTGGTCTATACTAGTATAGATCCAATCGTAATCAAATCTGTATCTAGAAAAATTAATGTCCTTCCTGATGGCTTCATCTAAAATAGTTAGCTCCTCTGAAAGAGAGGTAACTGCCTCCAGGTAATGATGGCAGATTAAATTTAAGAGCTATAACCCATGCTTATCAAAGAGAGAAATTAAATCTTTATTGAAGGCAGAGCCTTCCTCCAGGCCCGTATGATACTGCCATGAACGGAGCCCTTTGGGTACTATTTTGGAACGCTGACATTCTCCAAAATAGGCAACCTCTAACTATAACTTTCTTAGCTTAATTAATTTTTGATCGAACAGATTTAATTTCTGAGGTAATTCGATGCTCCCTGAACTACTCTGTTCAACAGAGTCTCTAGAAGTATTGTGGAAACAAAACGGGTGCTTCAACCAATTGTTTAGAACTGGCTGTAAAATACCTTGATCCACTCCAATAAGGTAACAGGCATTCAATGGGGCCATCACCCCCTGGGCATTCTGGCCAGATCTCAGTGTATTCCTCAAAGCACAAGAATCCATTTGGGCTGTTCTCTGCTGAGATGGTGGCATAACAATAGCGTTACTTCCCCCAAAGTCTGATATTACAACCTGCGATTGTTGCAGCCCATCCACCTCCTGAACAAGTGGCTGTGTGGGAGTTGAAGAAAGGCCCACCAAGGACTGAGAAGTTCCCATAAGACCATCCATCCATTGGGATAATAACTCAACCTTTTGGGTCAAAAGATTTATAGGTAAGGTTAAATCTCCAGCTTGTGCCGATGGGGAAGAAGGTGTAGATACTGGTGCAGCGATAGACATGGCATCCGAACCAAGAAAACCAGCTCAACGATAAAAAAGACAAAACCAACTGCTACACAAGGAGGAGCTAGGGATCTGCACACCAGATTCGAAAATCCGTAAAAAATGTCCAAACCAAGTAAGTAAACTCAACGTTTATTTAAGCCACAAAGTCTCTGTTTAGCTTTACTTCTGTGACTCCTCACCAACTTCCTCAGAACAGGAAATAAACACATTCAACACATCCTGTTTAAATACTACAATATAACTCCCTACTTTTGCACAGACTGCCACCTGTCGTCAGAATACAAAATTTCAATATATTAAAAAGAAATACAAAAAGGCATAAGACTATTTAAAAACATGTAAATATAAAACACTCCCTTAACGAAATAGGATTAAAAAACAATAAGTCAATAGCCAACAGGCTTGGCTTGGAAAAATGAAACCAGAAATATGTATTAAAATAAAATAAAATAAATAACTCACTTCATGGTTAATAAATGTGACCCATGATGGAGCAATGCATATGCAAAAAAAAGAAATTTTTAAAAACAAAAGCTACTGAAGAACATGTATCATACTTTTGCACACTAACGTATGAAATAGCAAAACTACCTTATCAAACTTTTCAATTTCAAAACACAGGAAATTGACAACATGTTGTTCAAACCTGGAAAATGGTATGCTTCCAACCTCAATTGCCAAAGCAATTCTCTGAGTTCCAACAAATAGGAAACAGGGCCCCCCTGTTATCATGCACAATCTGATCAATCACTGTGAAGCTAAACCCATGCCCCGGGCACTCGCTAATGTGTTTAGCAAGTGCATTAGCCATTTTCTCTTTCTTAATGGCATATAGATGTTCATATAGGTGCTCATGCAGTTTCCGGTCAGTTTTCCCTATAGAGAAAGCTGGACAAGAAGAACACTGGGCCAGTAACCTTATTGGAGTGGATCAAGGTATTTTACAGCCAGTTCTAAACAATTGGTTGAAGTGCCCATTTTGTTTCCACAATACTTCTAGAGACTCTGCTGAACAGAGTAGTTCAGGAAGCATCGAATTACCTCAGAAATTAAATCTGTTCGATCAAACATTAATTAAGCTAAGAAAGTTACAGTTAGAGGTTGCCTATTTTGGAGAATGTCAGCATTCCAAAATAGTACCCAAAGGGGTCTGTTCATGGCAGTATCCTACGGGCCTGGAGGAAGGCTCGGCCTTCCATAAAGATTTAATTTCTCTCTTTGATAAGCATGGGTTCAAGCTCTTAAATTTAATCTGCCATCATTACCAGGAGGCAGTTATCTCTCTTTCAGAGGAGCTAACTATTTTAGATGAAGCCATCAGGAAGGACATTAATTTTTCTAGATACAGATTTGATTACGATCGGATCTATGCTAGTATAGACCAGCATGTTTCCAAAATAACTGCCAACAAAGTTAAAAAGTTGCAAAGGGACATTAAAGCTTATAAAGAGGGCTTAGCATATCCCAAGCCTCCTAATTCCGAAGGCAATTATTTGGGTACATTATCTCGGCATTCAGATGATTGGAATGGAACTGAAGAAGTTAGATCTGATATGGTTAATAATGGCCATGATGGGGGCCCTTCAGATGACCCCACTGAATATAATTCAGTTCTAAGGAGTGACCGGCTAGCTTCACTTAATAAACTGACTAATCCTCCTTTGGAAGGTGAGGGCCCAAATTTTCGGAACCCAGCCTAGTCACCCCAACCATCTCCTGAATGGAAGTCCAAGAACAGACCCAGGAACAGAAGGAACTTACTAGGATACAGGCTGGTCCTTCTAAATTGGGGAAGTCTTCCTTCAAGATAATATTCAACACCGGAAGGGACTTTAAGATCTATAATTTTTCCGGGTTTTCTTTTCCTCCACCTCTGGTTGATCTTCTGGCTAAGGGTCTATTGTTTGTACCAGCCTGCAGGACCAATTTGGCCAACACGTTGGTTGACATAAAATTGTTTACCAGGAAACTGAATTTACATCTCCTACTAAGGGACCAGTGTTCTTCTCCAAAGGCTTTTTCCATTCCCAGCACCTTTAATCCACCCCTGCTTCTTTCAGTCAACATCTATAATCAACTATGTGACCTGGACATTCATGCTACTCTCAAAACCAAGAAGAATGTTGGCTTCAATACTGCCAAGGAGGAATTGGCTTTGCTTGATCTGTTATGTCACTCAGGGGTCAGAGTGATGTAGCCGGACAAAGGGGGAGGTCTAGTGGCTATGGATGCGGAGGATTATATTAAGAGAATGGAAGCTATTCTGGCCTCTGAGACGTATGATGAGGTATCTTAAAATGAGATGAACATCAACACATCATGTGTCCGTTCTTATTACGATGATATGTTTATCAGTGGGGTGATAGATTTGGATGTGTTCAATTATATTTCTATATCCAACCCCAAGATTCTAGCTTTATTTGGTAACCCTAAGATCCATAAGAATTTGTTGGATCCCCCCATGCGCCAGTTGGTCAGCGCTAGGGGGAGTATGACGTATGCTGGAGCTGAGGTTGTGGACACTATCTTGAAAAAGTATGTCATCAGTGAGGAGCACATCTCAAAGGATTATTGGTCTTTTTTAGACAAAGTGAACTGGATTCCATTCAAAACCGAGAATCACTTCCTCACTATTGATGTGATAGACTTGTATTCCTCTATCCCCCACTCAGTAGCATTGGAATGGATTCAAGCGATTTTGATTTCGAAACAAGCTCCTGCCAAAGAAATTTTGATGGTCAGAGAACTGTTAGACATAGTTCTTACATGCAATTATTTCTCCTTCAACAACCGATGGTTCCATCAAAGGATAGGGGTGCCCATGGGGTCCCCTTGTGGGGCCAGCGTAGCAAATTTGGTGATGGCATTCTGGGAGAAGGAGTTTGTCTTTCCTAACCCATTATTTAAAGAGAAAGTCCTATTGTATACCCGATTTTTGGACGATATTTTCATCATTCTCCAATGGGGGAGGGAAGTAGCAGACTCCATCCTGGAATGCTTTACTACATCTACTGAATTCCTTAGGTTCACCTCTAACTTTTCCATGTAGAAAATTGCTTATTTGGACGTTGATCTGTCTAAGGATAACTACAGGGGTTGCTATGTGGCCAACATCCATCGCAAACCTACTTTTTCAAACTCATATTTGCATTTTGAAAGCAACCACCCCTTTCATCAGAAGAGGTCGATAGTCAAGGGCCAACTGGTCCAAGCAGCCAGGATGGTGACACAGGACAGTGATTTCTTAAAGGAATGTGAGTTTATCAGAGACCTCTTTTTGAATAGGGGTTATTCTGGCCATCTGATTTCAGACCTCTGTAATGAGGTAAGTCGCAAGAGGGAGAATGGGGCATATCTCCCCATTTTGGGCCAGTCTATGGAAGATCAAGTTGTGTTGGTTGACGATACCCAGATTAGATCTACTTATGCCTGCAGCTTCATCACTACTTACAGTTTAGATGCGGGGGCTATTGCTTCTATTATTATGAAGAATAGGTGTTTACTTACACCAGACAATCAAGGTCCTTCAGCTTTAGGGTTAAATTCTCAAGTTATTTACAAGAGAGGTTCCAACTTAAAAAACATTCTTGAAAGGAAACCTAGACCTACTCAGGCACGTTCGGGCATGTTCAAATGCAACATCTGCAGATACTGCCAATACGTGAAAGCGGGAACTTAATTTGCGATCACAGAGAGAAAGTACAAAATCCAGGGGAGGTTCAACTGTGCCAGCACACACATGGTTTACCTGGCACAGTGTTCTTCATGTCCGGCTTTCTATATAGGGAAAATTGACCGGAAACTGCATGAGCGCCTATATGAACATCTATATGCCATTAAGAAAGAGAAAATGGCTAATGCACTTGCTAAACACATTAGCGAGTGCCCGGGGCATGGGTTTAGCTTCACAGTGATTGATCAGATTGTGCATGATAACAGAGGTGGCCCTGTTTCCTATTTGTTGGAACTCAGAGAATTGCTTTGGCAATTGAGGTTGGAAGCATACTATTTTCCAGGTTTGAACAGCATGTTGTCAATTTCCTGTGTTTTGAAATTGAAAAGTTTGATAAGGTAGTTTTGCTATTTCATACGTTAATGTGCAAAATTATGATACATGTTCTTCAGTAGCTTTTGTTTTTAAAATTTTTTTTTTTTTTGCACACGCATTGCTCCATCATGGGACCAATTTATTAACCATGAAGTGAGTTATTTATTTTAATACATATTTCTGGTTTCTTTTTTCCAAGTCAAGCCTGTTGGCTATTGACTTATTGTTTTTTAATCCTATATCGTTAAGGGAGTGTTTTATATTTACATATGTTTTTAAATAGTCTTATGCATTTTTGTATTTCTTTTTAATATATTGAAATTTTGTATTCCGACCACAGGTGGCAGTGTGGTAAAAGTAGGGAGTTATATTGTAGTATTTAAACAGGATGTGTTGAATGTGTTTATTTCCTGTTCTGAGGAAGTTGGTGAGGAGCCACCGACGAAAAGCTAAACAGAGACTTTGTGGCTTAAATAAACGTTGAGTTCCAGTTTACTTACTTGGTTTGGACATTTTTTATGGATTTTCAAATTTGGTGTGCAGATCCCTGGCTCCTCCTTGTGTTGAAAAGAGTTGTTGGAGCGTATCTTACAGATTGACATTAGTGTTTTTTCTAATCATTGGATCGTCTCCCTGAGGACTACTTTTCATTGGCCTGTTTTTATGAAAAATTTTGATTGGTCTCTAGATAAAGGGAAAGCTTAGATTTATTTTTCACTTTTTGACTGGCTATTTTTTGTTTATAAAAAAGATTGGCTAAATGAAAATATGATCTGAAGAAGGCTACAGCTGAAAGCACTAAGCTCTTTTTTTTTTTGCGTTTTTTTTTTTTTTTTTTATTATTAAAGATGTTTTTCTCTACAAGATTGTCTGTGGTGGCACATCTGTTATTTCTTTTTCCTATTGACTGTTTGAATGGAGTGCCTTCAGTAGCGTCATTGGTTTTTCCTTTTTTTTTTTTTGTAATATTTTGTTATAGTGGGTGCTTGGTATTTAAGTCTTGTGATACTGAAAGTCAGTCTTTCAGTCTTTTAAGATTTAAAAGTAGATCCAGAAGTAATGGGTAAACGTGATATTTTGACCATGATCATTAATACATCCAGTCAAAGTAACTTATGGAGCTGAAATTGCTTGGCTGTCTAATTGCTCTCTGAGGGAAAGCACATGGCTAATTAACACAGGCTTCTCCCAAACTGTTGTAGGGCTGTCTTTAAATGGTAAATGGAACGGATACCATAAGGTTACACCAGACTTACACTTTGAGGTATCTTTTATGACATCAAACACATTTTTATCTAGGATGACTTACTTGTTCATTCTAATGATTTATCAGTGACTCAATGCTTGATGTCAATGCTATAATAAGCCTAATTTTGAGGAGATCTCTTTGCCATGGTGTGAGACAGAAGGTTGAAAAATTCCAAACTATATGAACTCTTCTTGGTTAGAGTCATAAAGTTCACTAAATAAATGTTGTACTGGGGAGGTCAGCTTTGTAAGCCATGTTTTTTTCAGTGCTTCTCTAGTGAAATCATTATTTTTGCAGAAAGGTACATGACATAAACAATTATGGTATTCCCTCATCTTATTGCCATTCTTAAACATCAAGTCATACAACAAAGACTCACAAGGAAGTCAGGGAAATTGTTGTGAATGGAGAAAAATGAATTAATTGTAATATGTGAAGTCCTAATAATTGTATAAAATGTGCAGCTCTTCATAGTTGAATAAAAGTAAATTGCACTTATAACATTCATAGTCTCCCTTAAGATTTGATGTAAATAAATGCATAATAATGCATTGAGTAACACAAGTACTTCAGAAGAATATGCAATAGTAAAGCAAGACAGAGGAAAATGTTTCTTTTGACTTAAAGTACAGTTGGTGTTCTGAATGTTACACCACTAACGTTCTTTAAAACAAAAGTAAAAGATGAATTTAGGAATGCTTGGGGTGTACAGGAAAACAAAAATATATAGCTAACTTTTCATTAGACAATATAGATCTGGCAAATTGTTCCTGTTAGCACTTTTTTATTCTAATATAAATACTGAGGGTGTAAGCCACAAGAAATAGGAATGGAATTTGGTTGACAGTCATGCCAGCTGCTCTGAAAATGACCAATCAATGTGCTACATCTATGGAAGCAGCTAGTGAGATTAAAAATCACAGAATAAGTCATAATACCAAAGCTTCACTAACATACCTGTCGTGGTGGTCACAATACCAAAGCTTCACTAACATACCTATCGAGAAGTCAAAATACCAAAGTTTCAGTAATATACCTATATTGTGAAGTCACAATACCAAAGCTATAATAACATACTTATCAAGGAGAAGTCACAATACCAAAGCTTCAGTAACATATCTTGGAGAAGTCACAATACCAACGCTTCTCTAACATAACCTGTTGAGGAGAAGTCACAATGCCAAAGCTTCACTAATATACCTATTGAGAAGTCACAGTACCAAAGCTTCACTAATATATTTATCGAGAAGTCACAATACCAAAGCTTCACTAATATACTTGTTGAGAAGTCACAATGCCAAGGTTTCAATAACATACCTGTCATTCTTGACATGAGTTGCATAGACTTTTATAAATAAATAATGAGGAGCATAACTTCTTAATACAAACTGTTTAAACTTTATAATAAGTCTGAATACTAAAAAACAAATGTCTGTGGAAATATTTCTATTTTGTTCTATATTTTAACACAAAATAAATGTCTGTTTTGACACACTTTATGTGACTCTTAGTGATGTATTTTCTGTGATGGGAAGGTTAAGAGGCCATAGAAGTGAAGATGCACATGAAAAAAAAGGATAGCAGTAGTAATGGAGGTGACAGGCAGGTACACTCAGCAAGACAGCATTTGTAGAAATGTATTCAGTCTTGTAAGTTGTATTGCCATAAGAATGGCAGAGAACAAGCTAAGTTAATTTGTAGAATATCATACAAACTAGCTGCCACATTAGCAAAGAGTAAGGACATCTATCCCTATGACTGATCAGTCATGTCTGTAAAACTGGGCCACCCAGAAGAGGGAGAAATTAATGCTGGATTCCTATTTGTTTTCTTGAGTGGAGGCTCAGGTGAGGATTTTTGGGGATTTGGGGGATTCTCTTTTGGGAATGACAGTTAACACTTGCTGCAGGTAAGCTCCACAGGTGCATGCTCCTGGTGAGTACAGCAGGAAGCCTATCAAGATGCCATAGGACAGACCAGTCTTTTTTACCATGTGTGGCTTCATTGCGAGACACATGTACAACTCCAGGTAAAATGGGGTGCATAAATTACAAAAGAATGATAGACAAGCTGCACAAGGCTTGCTACAGAAGTCATAAAATGGATGTCTACTTGCTTCATATACATAGAGGTCATACTGTGAAGACATTTTTAGAATGTCTCTTCTCTGTCTACTTTCTGTATTGTATTTGCTTTATTAGGGAGACATAAGCATGCAAATGAAACAATTTCTTAAGAACATGAACATTTGAGGTCCATGTCATACCTCTTAACCTGCAGACTTTGAAAATAGGAACAAAGGCCTTTAAAAAGTAGGAATGTCCAGCTACAAATCTTGGCATCTAATTAACACAAAACTTGAATACCAAACAGCACACAATTTTTCCCATTTCCAGTAGAAATGTGGGATACTACTCAGAAACACGTTTAAAAAACAGAGAGTAGGAAAAATGATAGAAAAATAAGAGGACATTATCAGAGACAGTGTATAATCGATAGACTTTAATGAGCTGCATTGCAAAATTCAACCATACAAGGTCATTTATTTTTGTTTAAGAAAAGGGAAGTTGTAAGATGTGTGTCATTTTTCTTCAAATTATTGTTACCAGTAGTATGTGGGTCATGTAGTGTGGTTTTCTGTGGACTATACAGCTTCAAAAATCACATGTGATTGGGGGGGGGGGGATTCAGAAAACTGAGTGCAGGGGTAAACCGTGCCTGAAAACAGGGACATATCTCCAAAAGTAGGGACATCCTGTGCAGGGGTAAACACCTGAAATCCTCTACAATAGGAACACTTGAGAGGTCTGGTCCCACCTAATAGGTTAGTACTAGGCTAATTGCCCTTGTGGGCCACTCTAAGCCTAGCCAATTACCCCATGTGAGAATCAAACCCTCTGCCTTCTCTCTGTTAGGGAAATACTTTAACCATTATGCCAACCTCCCACCCTAATCAAGCAATGAGCTTTCTTTTATTGAAAAGGGGCTTTGGAACTAAGGAAGAAGAAAATGTAATGGTTTACACCCTGGTCTCTCTGTTCCTTAGCAGCTATCACTCTATCACCTATTTCTATTTTTTAAACCAAGCCAGTAGAAGGGTTGGAATTGCAACTTCCTTAAATGTGCCTGCAGTGGTTTGCAAATAAAATAAATGACTCTGCACTGACTAATGTAGGAATAGGATACAATTGAAACAAGAGCAAAAGTCTAGCATCTTGTTGGCTGCACGTCTAATTTCTTCAGGGAAAATAAAATGCTTAATGGTGAATATCAGAATGCAGGCTATATTCACACTCTATCAAAATTTAGTGTACTTCAACTGAGAGGTGCTGAGATTTTGCATGCTCTGTGCTTTGAGCTGAGGTTGAAAGTTCAGGGCCATAAGAAAAAGAACCTTAACCAGATAATCAGCAAAGCAAAAGCACACTCACTCAGAGTGTTAACAAGTCTAGTATTGCACATTCAACTATGGCACAAGAAAATGATACTTACTAAAATAAAAGACTGCCTGAAATGAGTACTTTCATTAAACTTTTTGAATTTGACTACACTGGCTTTATTGTCTTTCTGTGAAAAATTGCTACAATTTTTACTCCTGACTGTGACCTAGGAGACATGGGTTCAAATAATAGGCGGGGCCACTAGAATAGCTGATTGATTAGATAAATAATAAGTAACTTAAATGCTGGCTTATCCCATCACTGATGGGGATGGTGGGTTTGCTGCCTGATAATCATCTGAGGTGAGGCTAAGAGTTATAGCTTAGATGAACCAATGTTAGAAGCATAGGTAGACTGCCTACACAAAAAATATCATGCATGGGAGCATGTACACAAAATCCCAGTGACATCATGTCACTCCATACACAAGGCTCAGGTGAGGGGGGGATAAAGGGGAAAAGTGACTCTTAATGTGGTGATGCCCCTATCTTCTCTGTGCCTTGCTGTGGAGATGCAGAAGGGGCACATCAAGATATCTGATGATGAATCAAAAACAGAAGTGAAAAATAAATAAATATATGAAAGAACATTTTCTTATTCTCAGAGTGCAAAAAAGACTTGTTAAAAGATTTCTTAAATGCCCCCAAAATGTTGTTTACCAGATAATAATAAAAGCAACATATGTAACTATAGCAACTGGAAAAGTAAATACTAAACTGTGGTTAAAAAAAAACACAAACTAGAAAGGCCTGATGCCTCATGTTTACTAAAAGATTTTGGCTGTAGATCTGAGTATCCATCTTTTCTGGGATGAAATGAAGAAAATATGTCACAAATGTAATGCTTAGAAAGTGGAGTTTAACCCTTGGGAATTTATTTATCTGCTTATTTATTTTACGAGAGGATACTACAGAAGGAGTTATTTGAAACAATGATAATATTTTGATTAGCTTCAAAATAGCACACTGTTGTTCACAATATACTTACAAAGTAGTGAACAGGTTTTAGAATTAGTGCTGCTGAGATATAAACCCATTAATGTGCAGAGGTAATATTAAGTTTTCTGGGTACACAAGCAAGTCTGAGAATATTTTTATCTCCAAGACCTGGGCTGACATTTATTCTTATGAAAATACTTCAGAAACGCAGACTTTCATAAATAAATAAACATGATGCATTGAATGAATTGATGATAAGATATCTAGTATTTATAAAATGTCCCTAAATTAAACTGTAAATGGGACAACACAGAAGGGACCTCCTCACAAAGTTTAAAATGTATGTTCCTGTCAAATATTTCTGCTTAATGTGATTTGTAGGCCCATGTCAATAGACTTGGGAAATGGCCATTCCACAAGGAAACTCTGACTGGCTACTGCCAAAACAATGTCTGCCAATAAATAAAACATATTGCATGATCAGTTACAAGATCTGATCTTATCAATCACTTCATATACAACAAATAATGCTCACCCAATAAACCTCATGGTAGAAAAAAACTACAAAACTTTAAAGCAGGGGAAGAAATGGTGCACATATATGCAATAACAAGTGGCTAGGTAAAATCCCACTACAAAATCACACAATAAACCTCATGGTAGAAAAAAAAAACTACAAAGCTTTAAGGCAGGGGAAGAAATGGTGAACACATATACAATAACAAGTGGCTAGGTAAAATCACACTACAAAATCAATCAGTATTTATTTAAAACTTTTATTTTTCCCTTTGTTGACTGGGTTTGTCCCACTAGGCTAGTAGCCCCTTTTCAAGGGAGACTTGAGGTGGAATTTATACTTCTATGGGAAATTTCACCAGGGCATAGGGGGACTTCCCCTACTCTTTTCAATAGGTGCCATGGAATCTTTTACATCCATCTGAGCTACCACCAACTCAAGCAGATGGGGCTTTTGCTTAATGTATTATCTGAAGGATGACACACTCAGGAATAAGCAATTGATATATCTGGTGTGGGAGTTGAACCAACAGCCTTCTGTACCAGAAAAGAGCACATTACCTAATATGGATATTGCTTTATTGCTTAACCATTTGAGCTAATGTGCATTATCAACTGTGCAGCAGGACAAGAAATAACAGACAGGCACAGTATTCTTAAAAATGCAGTTGCATGCTGTTCAGTGACACTTTAAAATCAATAAAATGCATGGCTAATCTTGAAATTCATTTATATTCTAGCAGTTTGCAAGCAATGGCAATCAGCCATACTTCCTGCTCTGCATTTTTAGTATCAGTGACAACTTTTCAAGGTGATATTTATTAATACATTTACTCTGAGCGTTCACTGACAAATAAATATCCTGATAGGTTGCTTTATTTATTTATTTTATCTTGTATTTGTTAATTGGAGTAGAGCGCTGATATCTGTGGACATATTTCAGTCTCAACCCCTGAGCACTGCCTACTTAAGTGACTTGCTCAGAGTTGCATGTAATCACAATGCACTCCATAATATGCAATGATAGCAGTGCACTTTATTTCTGCTTGATTTTGCACTTACTTGTGTTCATCTGATAATATGCTGTTCATCAACTTTTTCAAGTCTCTTTCTGACATTTAATCAATGCTATACATAATGCATTTTGTCAACTTTCTGTTACTTTTCAGAGACACTGTAGATTAAAAATTATTAGAACTACTAAAACAGAAGTGCTAGCATGACAAATCACTATGTACAGAAGAAACTAAAACAGGATCCAATGCATCATCTTTCATTTGACTACAACAAATTGTACATATGCAAATAATTAAATAATACAGATATGGCCAACATTATTTACATTTTACTTGAGGGTCAGATCAAACTACTAATAGTACTAGATTAGAAAATTATAGTATATCAGCCAGTGGTTTGGCACAGAAATGTGACGGGAAGGTCAGTAGTAGAAATAACCAAATATTTGCTTCTCAGAATAAAACAAAGACATAATTCTCATTTATCACATGCAGACTCTTAAGAAAACTACCCCAAAGGTAAATCAAAGCATGTGTGCAAGGAGCCTAGGGGTGTAAAAAGCAGTGATAGTACACCATAAGAACAGGTCCATAATAGCACTGAGAGAATGTGGTAAAAGCTGTATGCTTTTTGCCTACCTAAGCAAGAAAACAACACAAAGTTCCTTACAGCACTGGAACAATGTAACTGCTCATCTTGCTGTGTATCTAGTCATATTTTCCAGTTAACCTGTTACTCATATGGGTTCATTTTTCCCCCCAAACTTGAAAATGTTAAAAAAAAATTCTTTCCAGCACAATACAAACTGGTTTACCAGTTCTGATGGTCTTTACACAAAAAGACCATTCAGTAAGGATACTCATGACGATGTAAACATTCTTGTACATGATAGTCCAGTTAGGAAGACAAATATTTTAGTTACATTATTTTTGGACAAATTCATTAACTGTTCATCCCACTGTGCAATAAAAAAAAGAAAATGAAGCATTTTGAGAAACTGACCCATCTCCCAAAATAACAGTTACTATTATAAATAAAGTGGTGAGGATTGTAAAACCCACAACATGTGCAGGACCTCATGGCCTCAGTGGGTATTTTTTGGTCAACATTATTGAAAGCATTTCTGGATGCTTGACATTCTTATTTCAAAGATATTGAGGACAGTCCATCTCCCAGAAGTAGCAGAAGTATGGAATAATAATATCACTGAATCTGCTCACAAGGGTGGGGTAGCAGCCTCGGGTCTATATCAGAAGACCAAATGGAAATTACAGCAAATGGCAAAACATTGAAAAGACCAGACCTCAAAGTGCTATTTGTGAGATTGCAGTACAGTGAAGATTGGAATATTTGCCCTTTCTATACTGTAGTGTGATCTCGGAGTCAGAATATATATTTAGCAGGGGGTGTGGGGGGCACAGCCCCCTACAACAGCAAGTTCGAGGACCGGTCTTTTAGATGTTTTGCCATTTGCTGTTATTTCCATTCGGTCTTCTGATATAGACCCGTAGCCTCAATAAGTACTTACAGGCATGTAAGTCTAAAGTTTATAATATGTAAAGTGTTTCTAAAATAAATATTGTTATATATACACTAACATGGTTTTACTGTGAACCATTCTTATCTTACTAACTTATTAAGCTTTTACTAATGCATATAAAAGGCTTTGTATTCAGTCCTACCTGTAGATGTAGTATAAATTGATTTAGCAAAGACTTTTGATATAATTCATCATAGTGAAATACTGAGGTTAATGGCTAGGTGTCACATTAATGGGAATATTGTTACATGGATTACTAACTGGTTAAGCAGTAGAAAACATGTTAAAATTTAAGAATATTATTCTGAACTTTGAAATATTAAAGCAGGAGTACATCAAGGGTCCATAATAGGACCTCTGTTGTTCATAGATTTTATGTCAGTTCTCCCCTATCTAGTGGAATTGAAGTCAGCAAATTTGCTGATGAAATGAAAGTAGGTTCTATGGTAACCAATGTTCATAACCAGCTTAACTTACAAAAATTATTAGATAGACTAGTTATCTGGTTTCAGACTGGTAAAATAGAATTCTACGCAAATATGCTGACATTGTTCACTATATTACGAAAAGCCTGGGTTACCCATATGCACTAAACTTTACCATTCTGGAAGTGTTGACCAAATAAGAGACCTGAGTCTTATTATTGATAATACGTTTTCATTTGAGGCTGATAGTTTATAACTAATTAGGAAATGTTATTTTGAATCTAAACGTATGTGGAGGTCCATCTATAGTAGGGATACCATAGTTTTACCTATTTATAAATCAATTATCAGACCTACCATTGAATATAGAACTTCTTTTTTATACACATAGCCTTTCTCTAATTAAAAAAATAAAAAATAATAAATACAAAACATAATATTTATCAAACAAATCTATAATGCTAGGCAAATGAGGTACAAGGGAAGACTAAAAAAAAACCCTCATTGCCTATTATAAATTACAGATTGGTTAGAGGGGCCTTAATATTAATTTTCAAGTGGTATCACCACGGGGATTACTTACATAGCTCATTTGATAGAGACAAGAAATATTTATAACTTTGTGGATGCTTTAAGATCCAGATCTAGCATCTTGATTAATACACTGCATAGTAGAGAGGGTATTTGGTGGAATTTATTACCACTACAATTAAGAAGACAGGACACTCTTATGACCTTTAAGAGAGACTTGAATAACTGGATAGGAAATAAAGAGTTTGATCCAGTGTTAAAACATGGCTGACTCTTTTACAGCCTCATGTAAGCTCAGATTCTGATAGTTCCTGGGATTCATGAAGCTTCCGCCAGGTGCAGGCGTAGCATTGGCGTTCTAACACCAAATATGGCCGCCGAGCGATTCAGGTACGAGCTGTTTCCACGTGCACTACCTGCGTATGCTATGCCCGCACAACTCCCGAGTCCTGTATGCTAATTACCCCATGTGCAACAGTGTAGCATGCAAATGAAGGTATGTAGTGATTCAGGAAGTGGTGCAGGCGTAGTGTAAGCATGCAGAAATGTAAACTGTAGAAAATGGTTTACATTTTTGCAAACATAAAATCGGAGCCATGACAGCCGGCCAAACATATGTATTAAATTGTTAATATATGCCAATGGCTAAATATATAGCCATTGGCATAAAAAAAATGTACAAAATATGAAATTAACATTTAATATATATAGTCGCACTATCGTGATGTGGAAGCGCAGGGCAGCTGTGGACAAAGGGGATCGCAAGGAATATATAAAAATATAGAATAAAACCACAATGAAACACATATCACGATTTCCCCATAATATTCAATGACAGGCATGCTACACCATACTATGGTGCAAGGGTTGCTAAGGGGCAGTGACAGTATTATGCGCAGTAGCTAGGAATTAGTAGGCAATGCCATGCAAATGAGAGGAGTAATAGTGAATCACAGATTCCCCACTGGTGTAAGGATGCACCTCACAGCATAGCGTTATAACACCATGGTGTGCCCCTGAGATAACAGCTAACAAGGCTGCAAGCAGCTACCTGCAGAACAGGAAAGGGCAGGGGCTGTACTGCAAATAAAACAGTAAAGTGTCAAAGCAGAACAAAGCCGATTTGTAGTATTTCAGCCACAAGGCACATTTTGCCATGACTGGGTAGGGAAAGTACAAAACAAGAAAGATGGCAGGTGGATGCATGCCTGATAATGGGAGGGGATCCAGGTTTAAAAGTGAATTAAAGGGCAACAGATTAATCAAGATAGGCAAGTAGATCTCCACAGCAAAGACTCCACACTTGCAGTACTCATTGCAAAACCCATAATTAAGACATGCTGCAGCTGGAATAGCTCATACACACCCACTGACATCAGCAGTATCCATAGCACAATAGTATAAAGTGTGAAAGCGCCTCACACACATTTGTGTGTTCTCATACACTCTGCAGCAGTGGTGTAAACAGATGGGGAACTTTTAGTATGTACATGTTAGGGTCTGCCATAGCTTTGATCCACCAGCATGAGTTGGAGACTGAAGGTGATGTGGAGGATGATGCACACGACCACCGCAGGCACCAGAGGAGGAGGAGAGTGTTCAGACCCAGGGTAACCTACCAGGGGCTACATGATCTGGAGATAGTAGAGTGTTACAGGGTGGACAGGGATAACTTACAGCAACTTGTGGAGCTGTGCCAGCCACGCCTCAGAGCCAGAACAAACAGAGGGGAACCCATCCCAGTGGATACAAAGGTATATGTAAGCCTAAGAATACTAGCTACAGGTACCTTTCAAAGACCAACTGAGAATGTCATGGGGATCTCACAGGAATCAGCATCCAGGGTACTACACCAGTTCCTGGATGCCATGTTACCACATGCCAATAAGCACATATACTTCCCCTAAATGCAGGAGGAGTTGGCCAGCAATATGCATCTCTTCCACCATGTGGCAGATTGCCTCCATCAACTTCCAGATCGTGTGCAATGCCCAAGGCATTATCATGGATGTGTGTGCTGGAAGCCCTGGAAGCTATCACGACTCCCACATCTGGTATGCCTCACAGCTGTATGAGTTATTTGCCAGGGTGGACATCCCAAATGGCCACCTGGTGGGGGATGCTGGCTATGCACTGGAACCATGGATGATGACTCCCATCAGAAATGCACACACACACACACACACACACACACACACACACACACACACACACACACACACACACACACACACACACACACACACACACACACCCATGCAGGAACATCATAATGAGGCACATGCACAAACCAGAATCATCATAGAGCATATGTTTGGGATGCTGAAATCACAGTTCCATTGCTTGGACATATCTGGTGGAGCCTTGCAGTACTCTCCAGGCACATGTGCCCACATCTACATAGTGTGTACCATGCTACACAATATGGTCTTATGGAAACAGCTGCAGCAGGAACAGAATGGTGAAGGCCCTCACAGCCCACCACCATTGCCAAAGGCCCTACAGGCACAGAGGGACTCAGACCATGAACACCCTTAGCCAGCCCCAGTAGACAGATGAAGGCATGACCAGTATGCCCATGCTTTGGCAAAGAGGGAATGTATAGCACACACACTGGCAGTGTAAGCACCTAGGGACTGACACCTTTCTCCACCTGCACACACAGTAAATATGGATGGCACACACACAAGACTACCTGTAAATTGTCATGTATAGGCAGTCTACTGTGTGCATCCAACATAGGCAGCCCTCAACTATTGCACACACAACTGCCATTGGCACAAGGTAAGTCAACACCTGAACAGTAAATTAAGCTATCAGCATATGCAGATACTGTATGTATAGATTCATATGTAGGTACTTGGCCAGCTGCCAGAGGCAATTCATAAGCCCAGCCAAAATGTGTCAGCTTTTGCCACCCCATTGACTCATTAACTGTCCCTCCATGGAGCAGAACCAATGGTGGGATCCCTGGGGTGCATTTACTGTCCCCCATCCACTCTTCAAGGTTTCTCTTGCAGAGTGTTAGTGAGGGGCTCTGTATAATGTAGTTAGGGATGTTGTTCCAAAGTATGGGGAGTGTCTGTGACAGGAAGCTGTTCCTCCAGCATCTTCCAGTTATTGTTGTGGCAAGGTTCAGCTTACTACAGTGTGTGGCTCACTGTGACATGGATTCCCATAGGTGGAGCATATCCATAAAGTCTGAGTTCAACATGTTTGTGTTGGCCAGTGAAGATCATCTCTGGGTAAACGAGATGCCACTGAGTAAAGCAGGAGTTTATTCAGTCTGGCTGTATAGGCCATATGTTGGAGGCCAGTATTCCCCTTGGCGAGGTACATTCATGGACCTCCTAGCTGTTGGAAGTGTCTTGTGAGGTACATCCCACATGGGTTATTATACCCTATGTTGGGACTGATTAGTGATGAGTAAAGGGGCACTATAACCCCAGTATGTCTAGATGGGAATCCTTTAGTAATCAGATGGCCTACATAGAAGGATGTCCTAACTACAGTGGAGATATGATTGTCAATGGGGAGGTCACTATCTACCTTAGTCTCCAGATACCCCATTACCTTGTCCATATTAAAGTGGCTGCCACTTATGTGTTAATATGTGGGTGCCAATTCCACAATGGAATGACCATGCAGTTAGTGGCACTTGGCTGGAGGCCATGATGTTGACACCCTGTGACGTTCTCTGTGAGGCCCCTTGAGGGATGTCTGTGTATGCTGGACTATCAGTCATGGCTCCCAGTATGCAGCCATTGCCAAACATGGTCTGCCGTAGTCCACCTGTGTTTGCCTGTACCTCTGAGACGTATATGCCAAACAGTAGGGCTCCCAGGACTGAGTCCTGTGGGACACCAGTCGTGACTGGTCAAGAGTTGGACCTGGAGGCTGCTAGTCGTACCATGTGGGTTCTGTGTGTAAGCCCATTGGCAACCCAACCTGTGATGTATGGGTGTATGTACAGGCTGGTGTGTTTATCAATAATACTTGAGTGGGGCATGGTGTCAATTGCCTTGGCAAGGTTCAGGTAGTATGTGTGAACCACTTCCCCCATCATCAAATGTCTTGGTGACTGTATGTAAGACGCCAAACAGGTTCACTAGGCATGAACTGCACTCAACCAAGCTGACCTGGGTTGGGTCACATGTTTGGAGGTTACAAATGTCTTTGTTAATGAGTGCCATGAGGACGCGAACCATACCATTGCAGACCAGGCTAGTCAGGCTTATGGGGTGGTAGTTACCATGGTCAGCTGTGATTCCACCTTGATGGAGTTGAATAACCATTGCCATGCACCATTGTATGGGCATGTAGCCTGTGGAGAGGCTGAGGTTGGAAAGCTTAATTAGGTGGGGGGTCAGGTTGTCTTGTACAGTTTGCAAGATGCAGTCTGGGAACTGATAACACTTTATATAAATAAAGCTGGATAATCCTTTTCAATACAAAAACAATGCAATAACCAGCTCTATATATATAGGTCCAAATATATCACATGACATGCAGCCAAAATCCAAAATATGTCATCCAAATCACAAAAACAACAAAAAAAATTTTAAAAAAAAAAAAAAAAAAAAAAAAAAAAAAAATAATACAAAAACTTGAAATACTTTAATAAAACTTTAAAAAATATATATATTTAGATAAAACTTCAGGCTAAGAGAGATTAGCTCCACTTAATTTAACTAAAATAGGGATGCAGTCTGGGACAACATCTGCCTCCATTGACACTGTATTCTGCTGTTAGAGAGGGCCATTTCCACCTGTGTGTCTCTGATGTGTGGGATACTTTACCTTTCGGGTAGGGCTGTGGGCTCTTTCTTTAGGGGGTGAAGTATGCACTGAATGTATCTGCAAGGATGTTGGCGATATCAGTAAAGTCAGCATATTTTGTGCTATATTTCACTGGCGCAGTGCAAATATGTGTATCACCACTTAGATCCTTGGCATAGCCAAGGAAGGCTTTGCAGTTATCTTTCGAATCCTTGCGTATTCTCCTGCTGATGTTAGCCTTGGATGATGTTATGAGGGACCTACGTATCATACTAATAGTGGTCACGGATGTCTGCCCTTTGTGGGATTTGCTGTTTGTCTGGAACACTGTCCTACTTCTGTAGTATAGCCTGTTTATTGCAGAGGTCCACCAGACTGGTCTCCTTGTCAAGGAGGAGTGAGTCTTGGTTTACCAGTGATGGCACAATCCATACATCCATGTAGGTGCTTATAGACTGCATTTGTAAATCTGTCTGTATCTTGAGCACTATTTCCCCTTAGCGTGGGGCTGTGAAACCCCACACCCCTGTCACTAGTAGTGTAAATTTAGCTGTAGGAAAGGAATACACTGTGTTATCCATGGGTGGGGGAGATGTTTGGGTGTGAAAACAGTGAATAGTTCATGGTCAGATCTAACCAGTGACCAGTTAACCTCTGCTGTGGCGCACCTGTTGCCCATGTTAGTGATGACCACTTCTAGTAGTAGTAGTAGTAGTTTCCACCCCACGTTAGGGAGGTTACCACCTGATACAGGGCATATGAGGTGATAAATTTCAGGAAGCACTGGGCCTGGAAGTGAGCACTGTAGTATGTTTTCCAGTCAATGGTATGGTAGTTGACATCGACCAATGCCAGTATGTGCGTTAGGACTGTCATGTTCTCCACTGTCTCCAGGTAGGTGGAGTGGTGGTCCTGGGTCATGGAGGGTGATCCATAGCAGGCCACAGTTTACATTGCAGTTGTGGCTAATGTTAGCACCACATGGATGATTTCAGAGGTATAATGCTGCCCCACTAACTTGGAGGTGTAAGTATCCCTGATGAATATGGATACAGCCCCTCCGTGTCTGTGTCAGCCCATGTTCTGTGGCTGGAATGTGTGGTATGGGTTGTAGTCTGGTAGTGCTGGTGTGCTCTCAGGAGCCTTAATACAGATCTCAGTTACTGCACAGATGTTGATGTTGTCCCTCCTGAGGAGTGCTGTGAGTGCATGCATGTTATGATCACAACCCCTGGTGTTGAGTAGCATAACCCTCATTGAATCTGCTATTGTGCCATTTATGGAGCTGGTACTCACCTTCAAGACTCTCCTAAATAAGGCACCATGGGGCACCAATAGCCTTGGCCAGTATTCCAAAGCCTAAGCCTGACACATAGGCTGGTATGGTATCGTTGCATGCAGCTAAGCTATTACCCCTGTTTATTTCTTTTCTAGTACTCACACTACCCTATCTCCTGACCTCTTATGAAATAAAGTATAAATATCACTTTAAAACTTCTTCCAAACAAACTGCCTCAGATTTAATAACCTCAAATTTCACACATTCAAACATTACATCTACCTCTTGCTACCTCTTAGCCAAATATCATAGACTATCCCATATTAAATCAAATAATCTCATGTTAAGGAAACTAAAATATTTATTGTTGTTTACCAGTAAACCACACTTAGAATACAACCTCTACCCTGGTAGATGGTGATATACATCTAACCCAGGACCCTCTATTATTTCCTCTGAAGCCACACCTATCATTTCTAACTCATCCCTTCCAGGGGATCTCACAGGATCAGCATCCAGGGTACTACACCAGTTCCTGGATGCCATGTTACCACATGCCAATGAGCACATATATTTCCCCTAAATGCAGGAGGAGTTGGCCAGCAATATGCGTCTCTTCCACCATGTGGCAGATTGCCTCCATCAACTTCCAGATCGTGTGCAATGCCCAAGGCATTATCATGGATGTGTGTGCTGGAAGTCCTGGAAGCTATCACGACTCCCACATCTGGTATGCCTCACAGCTGTATCAGTTATTTGCCAGGGTGGACATCCCAAATGGCCACCTGGTGGGGGATGCTGGCTATGCACTGGAACCATGGATGATGACTCCCATCAGAAATGCACACACACACACACACACACACACACACACACACACACACACACGCACACACACACACACACACACGCACACACGCACACACGCACACACACACACACACACCAAAAAAAAATGCAGGAACATCATAATGAGGCACATGCACAAACCAGAATCATCATAGAGCATATGTTTGGGATGCTGAAATCACAGTTCCATTGCTTGGACATATCTGGTGGAGCCTTGCAGTACTCTCCAGGCACATGTGCCCACATCTACATAGTGTGTGCCATGCTACACAATATGGTCTTATGGAAACAGCTGCAGCAGGAACAGAATGGTGAAGGCCCTCACAGCCCACCACCATTGCCAAAGGCCCTACAGGCACAGAGGGACTCAGACCATGAACACCCTTAGCCAGCCCCAGTAGGCAGATGGAGGCATGCCCAGTATGCCCATGCTTTGGCAAAGAGGGAACGTATAGCACACACACTGACAGTGTAGGCACCTAGGGACTGACACCTTTCTCCACCTGCACACACAGTAAAAATGGATGGCACACACACAAGACTACCTGTAAATTGTCATGTATAGGCAGTCTACTGTGTGCATCCAACATAGGCAGCCCTCAACTATTGCACACACAACTGCCATTGGCACAAGGTAAGTCAACACCTGAACAGTAAATTAAGCTATCAGCATATGCAGATACTGTATGTATAGATTCATATGTAGGTACTTGGCCAACTGCCAGAGGCCATTCATAAGCCCAGCCAAAATGTGTCAGCTTTTGCCACCCCATTGACTCATTAACTGTCCCTCCGTGGAGCAGAACCAATGGCAGGATCCCTGGGGTGCATCTACTGTCCCCCATCCACTCTTCAAGGTTTCTCTTGCAGAGTGTTAGTGAGGGGCTCTGTATAATGTAGTTAGGGATGTTGTTCCAAAGTATGGGGAGTGTCTGTGACAGGAAGCTGTTCCTCCAGCATCTTCCAGTTATTGTTGTGGCAAGGTTCAGCTTACTACAGTGTGTGGCTCACTGTGACATGGATTCCCATAGGTGGAGCATATCCATAAAGTCTGAGTTCAACATGGTTGTGTTGGCCAGTGAAGATCATCTCTGGGTAAACGAGATGCCACTGAGTAAAGCAGGAGTTTATTCAGTCTGGCTGTATAGGCCATATGTTGGAGGCCAGTATTCCCCTTGGCGAGGTACATTCGTGGACCTCCCAGCTGTTGGAAGTGTCTTGTGAGGTACATCCCACATGGGTTATTATACCCTATGATGGGACTGATGAGTGATGAGTAAAGGGGCACTATAACCCCAGTATGTCTAGATGGGAATCCTTTAGTAATCAGATGGCCTACATAGAAGGATGTCCTAACTACAGTGGAGATATGATTGTCAATGGGGAGGTCACTATCTACCTTAGTCCCCAGATACCCCATTACCTTGTCCATATTAAAGTGGCTGCCACTTATGTGTTAATATGTGGGTGCCAATTCCACAATGGAATGACCATGCAGTTAGTGGCACTTGGCTGGAGGCCATGATGTTGACACCCTGTGACGTTCTCTGTGAGGCCCCTTGAGGGATGTCTGTGTATGCTGGACTATCAGTCACGGCTCCCAGTATGCAGTCATTGCCAAACATGGTCTGCCGTAGTCCACCTGTGTTTGCCTGTACCTCTGAGACGTATATGCCAAACAGTAGGGCTCCCAGGACTGAGTCCTGTGGGACACCAGTCGTGACTGGTCAAGAGTTGGACCTGGAGGCTGCTAGTCATACCATGTGGGTTCTGTGTGTAAGCCCATTGGCAACCCAACCTGTGATGTATGGGTGTATGTACAGGCTGGTGTGTTTATCAATAATACTTGAGTGGGGCATGGTGTCAATTGCCTTGGCAAGGTTCAGGTAGTATGTGTGAACCACTTCCCCCATCATCAAATGTCTTGGTGACTTTTAAGACCACACATGCATCAAGATGGGTTGGTACTGTAT
>NC_056731.1:626959102-626977287 GCF_019279795.1 Protopterus annectens | reverse complement strand
GGCGGTCAGGGCCATGGCCAGACATCATGAACTGTGAAACCTGCCTTGTACAGTCTGCAGCTGTCAATAATACCCCTTTGTAGGCCAGCCACATGAAGTCCTGTGTGCATACGCCACACACACACTGGGAAACAAATGTGAGGCACCTCAAAACACACACTACGCATAACATCCACACATGTGCCCAATGATATCACAGGGCCCTAACACACACACATGATGTCATCAATAGAGCAGCCTAGGCCTCTGGCAAACACATTATCACCCTGTGAATATGATGATGATGCCTGCGCCGCATCCTGTCATCCACCATCGGGTGCAGGTGGACATGCTCATATGGTCTGATGCGGGGTGAACATACTAGGTGAACAATTGTAAGATTAATATTGTTGAGTAGTGTTGACGGGCAGCAGACATACCATGTATTACAAAGGTTTTAGAATGAATTTTGCATGCGTTTGACAGTATGTATCATGTGTAACAACACTAACAGCATGTTGATCTTGACGTTCTGCCTTCCTCTTTCAGGTGTAGTTGCATGTGCCGGGGAATGTCAGTGTTTGCAGTTAGTGTCCCATATGTACATATTGACTACCCACAGGTCAGAATGACCATACCTGCATGCACTTTGTGGCTTCCACATCACAGTTATATTCTCCCATGTTTCAGTTATGTTTACTGCTCTAATGATCCAAGAGCATGACAGCTGTGTAGTAAGCTACTGTGTTCAGAGCCATCACATCCATAGTGGGTGACACCACAGGTATCTGGAGCGGGGAGGAGGTGAAAGAGTGGTATGGCGGATGACAAGGGTAAAGGCCAGTGGAAATAGTGGCTTCTCATTGGGAAGCAGTAATACCCACTGCCATGACAGCATGCAAACACAGACACACCCGCACACTCAGGGATTCACAGACACAGTAAATATTGCCAGTCTATGCCACACAGTCACACACACACACACACACACACACACACACACACACACACACACACACACACACACACACACACACAATTGCCAGTGTTCAGATGAGTACCCCTGCCTATGTGCATATCATCTTTATAGTACTACGCAATTACAAGCTGCGCCACAGAGATTACACATGTACAGGTAGTTGGAATGGCCTAAGATCGATGAAATTGACAGGGATACTACAGTGCAGTGAGTGTATGTGGGGAGCGGGGTCCATCAGTAGGTTATCTAACAACAGGTCACACCCCAGGGTGTACATGTTAATAGGCGGTTAGAATGCCCATCTACGATTGATGATATCAACAGGGATGCTAGATTGCATTGAGTGGACAGGGCATTAATATTTCACTATGGTAAAATACAGCCTCACTCCAGGGATCGGACAGCCATACACATGGACAGCCATACACACAGACACACACACACACACACACACACACACACACACACACACACGTGCACACACACACACACACACACACACACACACACACACACACACACACACACACTGTGGCATTCACAAAGATATACATTTATGTCACACACATACAGATACTTTACATGTGTGAGGTTCAACCACCTGCCTATGCCTTTCTTTCTACACTTCACTCTGTACTGGTGTCAACAACAGTGTTCATGAAAGTGAAATAATGTGGGATGTATTCCCAACCATATGTGACATATATGGACACAACACACCCACACGTGCCAGTACTGTGAATCAAGCACCTGCCTATCTCATGATAGGTATTACAGAAGTACAGCACTATTGAATTCGCTACAAAGCTTACTGACTCTTTCCTTTGCCAACTGTGCTGATATATGCACAATATATGCACAGGGAGGTATTACTGTTACAGGTGTCATGAGGTTTTCCTTCAGTGTCACCCTTACTGCATTCTACATTGTCTGTCTTCCACTTCAATTAACAAAACCTGACCTTAGCAGTTACACAGATTATTGTAGGTATGTAACACACCAGTGAGCTGTCCTCAGTAATCATTCATCTGCAAAGAGGCCCCGCCACTTAGTAGTCATGTCTAAACATCTGTCCTACCTCATGTGCAGCTTACTGTACTTAGAGCATATCACCATATACAGTTGGCAATGTTGAGGCTGTATTGCAACAGCATGATGTACTAAGACACCAGTCACCTTCAGACATCAGACACTGCACACACATGGAATCAACACAAACATCAATACATGTGCACATATGCGGTCTACATCAGTAAGTGCACTAGCAGGTCAGAGGATACATTCCACACCTTCCCCACGCCATGTGTGAAACATAGCCAAGCATTACACCATAATGGATGTTGTATTCATGTACTGGTAAGACACCACCACCTTCACCGAGTAGCCAAGTGTACATATATGACAATAGCACATATCAGCGAGAGACACACAGCATTATTCCATGTCATGCTCCTACAAACTGTTACTTGACAGTGCCATGGTGAAGCCAGGGCACTGTAATGGTCAACAGTGAGCACATCATATTTGCCAAACACACCTCATGTTTACTGGAAGAGTGCCAGTAATGTGCTCTGTTAGAGCTAGGCAGTACACTCATTCAAGAATGTGCAAGGTCTGTGGTTTATAAACATCTCACCACAGCATATATTGGCTATTGTGGTACTAAGGCTAATGTCCAGACAGCACACAGCATGCATGGCTTGCAATCGTTGACATGGGGTATATGTAGGTGCTGTGGCCACACATGGCTGTACATGTCATGAACTTATCACCTGTGACTACTCAGAAGCATACAGAGCAGAGCTAGATTTCCCTGAGTCTGTTAATACAGGCCTTGTGTAGGTCCTATAATCCTGTTATTTGGGTATGTTTGTAGGCATTGCATTAGGTGGACATGTCTAATGACATACATGCCACATGGGGTGTTGTATGATATGATAGGTGTCATGGGTGACCAGTAGAGAGGGAATATTACCTCTGTTAACATAGATATCAAAAGTTATGTACTGTTAGCATTCTATCTGCCATGTCCATGTGTGTAATGACTGTAGCCACCTGTATGTAGAAAGGATAACGAAAGCTATGGTAATGTCATTTATGTTGTATGAGTGTGGGATGTACATATACAGGACAGGTACAGTTAGGTCATATCCAGCCATGAGGGTGTTGTTTACTGGTATACAGCAACAGTTAACCATGTTAATGCTACCAAACAGAAAACTCCTTTACAGGAACAACACCAACTGGTAAAATTCAAGAAAGCAGAGTTACTAAAGATTTAAACCAAAGTGCAGGAACAAAACTTTTTATTGTCAGCTTCACCAGTAAAAGCGTTAAACACATAGAACAAATCCCAAATATCTCGTCAAAAGCGCTTTCACCGGGCCTCCCAGTGTATTTTTCAAGAACATTTACTGCATTATTAGGCAGGTTCTTTGTATCATTCCTGCCTTGTTGTTTAATTACTCCTCAATTAATCATTTATTGCATTTAAAAAGATAGGATCCTTTTTACCCTAACACAGCTAGTGGTGTTAGTTCTTATTGTACTTCTTGTAATAACCCATCTTTTATTCATTTTAATGTTAAATGCATATCTATATTAAACATTGAGCTTGAATCATAATTACCATTAAAAATACATATTAAAACTGTGCATTTAAAACATGTATAAACAATGCAGATATAGGGCCTTGTAATGAAAACATATTTGATTATGTTAAGCCTCTTAATCACTCCATTGACAATTAACAATTGATCAGCATATAAAAAAGAAAAAAAATATACAAATACTTCATATTTTGGTAACTGCAGTACCCCATCCTTGTTGTTTCAACTTACTACATGGATCTAGTGTACCTTATTCTATCTCTGCAAGTTACTTGTGCTGAAATCTACTATTAATAGAAAATTGATGTCCTTTGATATGGTGGATAGAACAGAGATGATTTGTTTACACATACATTTATTACATTTTTTATATACATATGTTTTTTTACATGTTTTTTGTGTATATACATCTTTTATACATTTTCTATTAATAGTAGATTTCAGCACAAGTAACTTGCAGAGATAGAATAAGGTACACTAGATCCATGTAGTAAGTTGAAACAACAAGGATGGGGTACTGCAGTTACCAAAATATGAAGTATTTGTATATTTTTTTCTTTTTTATATGCTGATCAATTGTTAATTGTCAATGGAGTGATTAAGAGGCTTAACATAATCAAATATGTTTTCATTACAAGGCCCTATATATGCATTGTTTAAACAAGTTTTAAAATGCACAGTTTTAATATGTATTTTTTAATGGTAATTATGATTCAAGCATTCAATGTTTAATATAGATATGCATTTAACATTAAAATGAATAAAAGATGGGTTATTACAAGAAGTACAATAAGAACTAACACCACCAGCTTGTGTGGGGTAAAGGATCCTATCTTTTAAATGCAGCGTAATAAATGATTAATTGAGGGAGTAATTAAACAATTAAGCAGGCAGGAATGATACAAAAGAACCTGCCTAATAATGCAGTAAATGTCTTGAAAGCCTGAGGGCCGGGTGAAGCGCTTGACGAGATATTCATTTATTCTATGTGTTTAATGCTTTTACTGGTGAAGCTGACAATAAAAGTTTTGTTCCTGCACTTTGGTTTGGCACCTTGGTATCCTGCTTTCTTGAATTTTACCAGTTGGTGTTGTTCCTGTAAAGGAGTTTTCTGTTTGGTAGTCTATTTCGTGTGACACAGGAACCATGGCTGAACGAGCTGCTAGTGCGGAATATTGTGACACACCAGTGTTGCTGCAAACTGATGAGGAAGGAACGGATGACGTCCCGGTAACGCGACGCGAATTCAAGCAGGTGATGTGCCTGCTTTCTCAACTGACGGGGCTGCTAACTAGTAATGGTTCGCAAAGCAGCAGAGGAATACCAGCGAACCAAGAACAATTATTTGCCACGAGTGGCTTAGTTTCCGGAAAATCAATGACCGGGACCACAGAGAACGTCGAGATGGGCACTAATACCAACGCGGAGGGCATAACTATACAGCAAGTGAGAAGTAAGCGAGGAAATATTCATCCCACTTCAGCTGGCTCCGACGGAGGTTTTAACTTCAATAAATGGACTAACAAAGGTTTTTCCTTTGGGCAAGGTACTGTTCACACTAGTGAAATTACAAATAATAACTTGGAAACAAAGCTTAAAGATTTTAATAACAAACTATATTCGTATAAATCAACGAAGCTTGAAATAGACTATTTGACTGAATGTTTGAATGTCAAAAGAGTCCCCAAGGGACTGCGTATTGTAAAATTTCCTAATAACGCTACCCCTGGCAGTGAACTGCATGGAGAATTAACAGCCCTGTTCAATAGAACGGGACTTGAAATGTTGGGGTTAATGATCAAAGATTATGAGGTTAAAGCCTCATTGTTGCTTGATGAGGTCAATGTATTGAATAATAGTATTGTCAAAGACACAATGTTCAGCAGTGTAAAAAAAGATTATGATAATACATTTAATGAAATAGACAATCACTGTGTTAGGATTGTTAATAGAAAAATAAAAAAATTGGAACGTGATTTGCATGAGTATAGCACAGGACAGGCATACAAGTTTTATGGAAGGAATAGATGGGGGAGAGATCAGAACCATAATAATAATGTGGACAATGAACAAGATAATGTTTTTAATGAAGGTGCTGATGACCAAGGACCAAGAAGAAGTGAAAGATTGGCACAAAAGCATAACTCACAACCTAACCAGGTTAGGGCAGGTCAACAGGATTTTCAATTTGGCCAGGGGAGACAGAGGAACAGATTAGGGAGTGCACATACCAGGAGATGGAATCCCCCAAGGAGGCAATAATAGACAGTACAGACCAGGTAACACCTGAAAATGGTGTTACACGTAACTTATGTTGTAATGTGGTGAAAGAAGGTAATTTCTCTATTTTTAACTATACGGAAATTGAAGTCAGTAGTTTATTTTTCGAAGTATTTACTAAAGGACTTCACTTTGTGCCAAACAACACCATCAATGTACCTAAGACAATATTGGATTTGAAACTTTACACAAGGCGATTGAATTTAGCAGTGAATTTAAAAGGGAAAGTATTAGATAGTAGTAAATTGCATAGAAAAAGTACATGGAACCCCCCATTACACCCGGTTATTAAAACATTTGAAGAAATGGTGGAAATAGAAATTCGTAATGTAAACACAGAAGAGAGTTTAAAAAGTAGTAATTTTTCTGATGAATCCTACCAACTGATTAAGAAATTGAATAGTGAAGGTATTAGGGTGATGAAAACTGATAAAGGGGGGGGTGTAGTATTGATGTATCAGCATGACTATACAGCAGCCCTACACTCACATTTACACAACAATGAGCAATATAACCAGGTATCTATTAATGAAAGAAATGTTGCGTATGCCAAAATTAAATACAAGCTAGAGGACAACTTATATCAAGGGGCAATAAATGAACAATTGTTCAATTACTTGTTGGTCCCCAAACCAGTCACCCCCATTATTTTCGGTATTCCCAAGGTGCATAAAGGGCTACAGCCTTTAGTATTTAGACCTATTGTAGCCGGTGCCAAGGGAATTACAGAACCACTAGGGAAATTCGTTGATGCAATATTAAAAAAGTATACAACAACTTTAAAATTCCTATGCAAAGATTCCTGGGAATTTCTACGTAGTGTTAAAAAAGAATTTTTCAATGAAACCAACTACATGGTCACAGTGGATGTGATTGAATTATTTCCAAGCATCCCACATGAGATTGGCCTGGCATGGTTCAATGAAATGTTAGCCGAACATTCTAAGCTAGGAGGTAAAATAATAGCACTACTTGTGGAATTCATGGAAGTCATTCTAAACAACAATTTTGTATATTTTTGTGGTGAGTTATTTAGACAAAAAAGGGGAGTAGCTATGGGGACCCCGTGTGCCTCTGCTTACGCTAACATTGTGTTAGGGTATTGGGAGTCAAAATATATATTCAACACAAAATGGGCAGAACACCTAACACATTATCGACGTTACTTGGATGATATATGCATTTTTTGGAAGGGCAGCAAGGAAGAATGTGAACAATTTATTGAATACATCAACAATAGCACTAACTTTCTAAAATTCACATGCAATATAAAAACTGACAACTTACAATATCTTGATGTGGATTTGTGGAAAAATATAGAGAATGATTGTTTCATGTCCAGGATTCATCGAAAAGACAGTTATTCTAACATGTTCTTGCATTACAACAGTAACCATCCTTTATTTCAAAGGAAAGGAATTATTAAAGGACAAGTAATTAGAGCAGCAAGAATATGTAGTGAAGAAATTTGGTTTGACGATGAATGTTTATTCTTGACGAAGTTATTCCAAGAAAGAGGCTACCCAAAACAGTTAATAGAGGTAGTAACATCAGAAGTAAGAAGTCAAAGAAAAGAAAAGTACTTCCCTTTATTAGGTGAAGAGCGCAGACAAGAATATAGGAAAACAGACAACGAAATAAAAGAGAATGAATGCCTCTTTGTTCATACAAACTGCAATGAAAGTGTTGCAGTAGAGAAGGTCATTAACAAATACTGGCCTATAATAACTATGAACGAAGAATTTAAGAAAATGTTAGGGGGTAAACCACAATTTATTAGAAGACGGAACAAAAATTTGAAAGAATTGTTGGAAACAAACTTTGATGCAAGGCAAGGTGAAATGACTAAAAAGATCGGGACATTCAAATGTAATAGTTGTAAGCAGTGCCCTAACATTTTGAACAAAAAAGGGTTCTATCTGAAGTCAAGAAAAACATACATAAAATCTCCTGGGTACTTCAATTGCAAAGCTAAAGGAGTAGTATATCTTGGGCTATGCCAGTATTGCCAAAGTTTTTACATTGGCAAAACGGAGAGGACACTGGCAAAAAGAATATACGAACACCTTTACGATATTAGCAAAGGCAAAGAAACAAATGCCTTCTATAAACACTCCTTAGTATGTGAAAGAATGAAGATAGAATTCATGGTATTAGAGCAGGTAAACATCAACCCCAGAGGGGGTGACTGGGAGACATCATTAGAGTTTAAAGAACTGCTTTGGCAGATAAAATTAGATGCAGCTAAATCACCAGGTCTTAATGGAGCTATCAGTATTGGTAGCTTGTTAAAAATTAGAAGAGCGAAGTTATAATATAATATAATACAATATTACAATAATAACAAAAATGTTTATCAACAAAGAATATACATAATCTAGTTCCCTGGCCATATAAGATTCAGTCAGTAGAGGGCTGATCAAGAAGTAAATGAACATAGACCAGATATAGTATAACGACAAAGTGTAACAAGTGATATGGTCCATTTTTCATAGATATGGTGGATAGAACAGAGATGATTTGTTTACACATACATTTATTACATTTTTTATATATATATGTTTTTTTACATGTTTTTTGTGTATATACATCTTTTTTACATTTTCTATTAATAGTAGATTTCAGCACAAGTAACTTGCAGAGATAGAATAAGGTACACTAGATCCATGTAGTAAGTTGAAACAACAAGGATGGGGTACTGCAGTTACCAAAATATGAAGTATTTGTATATTTTTTTCTTTTTTATATGCTGATCAATTGTTAATTGTCAATGGAGTGATTAAGAGGCTTAACATAATCAAATATGTTTTCATTACAAGGCCCTATATATGCATTGTTTATACATGTTTTTAAAATGCACAGTTTTTAATATGTATTTTTTAATGGTAATTATGATTCAAGCATTCAATGTTTAATATAGATATGCATTTAACATTAAAATGAATAAAAGATGGGTTATTACAAGAAGTACAATAAGAACTAACACCACCAGCTTGTGTTAGGGTAAAAAAGGATCCTATCTTTTTAAATGCAGCGTAATAAATGATTAATTGAGGAGTAATTAAACAATTAAGCAAGGCAGGAATGATACAAAAGAACCTGCCTAATAATGCAGTAAATGTCTTGAAAAAGCCTGGGAGGGCCCGGGTGAAAGCGCTTGACGAGATATTTGGATTTATTCTATGTGTTTTTAACGCTTTTACTGGTGAAGCTGACAATAAAAGTTTTGTTCCTGCACTTTGGTTTGGCACCTTGGTATCCTGCTTTCTTGAATTTAACCATGTTAATGCTGACAACATCCGAGGGACCCTGGAATGTGTACAACTGAGCTGGTTACAAACAGTGGTATTATTGCATTGCATAACACATTGTGCAGCTGTGTCTGTACATGGATACTTTGCACAGTGGATGTAGGCCTAGGTACAGTCCACCAATTGAGGGTTATCTGGTGGTCTACCATACTATGTCATACCACATATGGATGTGTGTTGGTAGTCTGGGGACAAGGTGGTGGATATATATGAGGATACAACCTGGACTGCAGCATTTGCCACTGTCACCTGTACCTGACTCATCTGTGATGAGTTATGTCAGAGTAGTGGTCTTCACATGTGAGTAGCATTTATGAATATGTGGACACCACCGCCTGGAATGGTCCATACCACTGTTATGGCCCACATGTCTGGGTCTGAGTTATATGGTGGCAGTGCAATTGTGCACTATAGAGCCTTCAGCCAGGTGTTCCTCACTAAACAGATGCCAGTATTCCCCATTGTAGGTTCTACATTGAGCAAATGGATTACTAAAGCCACACATCTAGCACTGGTTAGCATAACCATCCAATGCAACTGTCTTGTAGGTGTCAGGGTGTTACCTCTGGGTGTAGGACATTTGCCTTATAATGCGGCTAGATGGGTAAATGTGACCTAGATATTATCCACACACATGTGAAACATGGATGCATGTGCTCTGTGTTGAAGGCTTGTTGTTCTGTCATGACAGCCTGGAATGACAGACACTGGACAACCTCATAATAACAGCAGGACATTGGCTCATTGTTTTGGTCTAGCGGTTGCCACTCGTACCATGACGTCACTGTGAGTGGCAGTAAAGTGCTTGGTAGCAAATGCCTCATGTAAGGTGACAGACAGCAGCAGAAATTGTGTATATGACCAATGTGAGATATACTTAGGGTAGCAGTCCTGCTAATAATGAGAACAACTAACAAGCCGGGAGAGGTCATCTTGACACTTGCACCTCAGTACCATTGCACAATGTGGCTCACGCATTATGCCTGCACATGCCACTATTTCACTTATAATGCCACTGTCCACAACCTGCTATCAATGTATGCCCTTCAGGTCAGCAAGGTATGTGACACATGGTGTAGGTAGCCTGTGTGCCCCAAGTAACCTATTGTCTGTCATGTCCAAATATGTATGAATGCGTATACTTAACATATATATGTCAGTACTTCATGTACATGTATGCATGTGTATCACACAGCACAGACACAGATATATAATTTACAGGCCACATACAGGTATCAGGTAGTAAACCAGTATGATGTGCATATATACCGACAGGTAAGATGTACATAGCTGTAAACCTGTGTGTTTACAATAGGAGTCCATTACAATGTGTTCTGTACATGTAAGTGTATGAGCATGCACACTGTGGCCTTCTGTGGTTAGAATCGGAGTGCATCCCAAACAGCCCTGTGCTACAAAGTGTATGAGCATGCCCACTGTAACCCTGTATAATGATAGTAGTTGTCCATTCCACAGATGGCAATACTCCAGTTCAGGTTCCTGTTGTTCTACAACTATACCTCTCATGCCTACCTGCAGATGATGTGTCTTGTTTGTGCATACAGGTTGTAATGGACACCTACTTTAAACACACAGGTTTATAGCTATGTACTTCGTGACTGTCAGTCTCCCTGTTGTTGTCCTCTATCTTAGAAGGGCATTCTGACTGCTTTGAAATGTGTAATTTCTGTGGCGCATCTCGTAACTGCGTAGTATTGTAATAGTGATCCACAGATAGGCAGGAGTTCTGATCCCACCACTAGCAACTGTGTGTGTGTGTGACAGCAAACACCTGAGTGTGTGTCAACAAATGCCTGAATGTGTGTGTCAGCAAATGGCTGAGTGTGGTTGTGTGTATTTGTATCTGCATCCTGTCATGACAGCGGGTTTTGCAATATTCCAAACAGATACCATCTTTTGCACTGGCCTTTATCCTGCTAGACCTCCCGCCCCCCAACTTCAAGTAATCAGTCCTGTGATGTCACCCAGCTCAGAAGTGGAATCAGAGTAAGTGTGGTTGTATGTGTTCTGTGGCACATACCCCAACTGCATACCACTGTACTAGTTACCTTTACATAGGCAAGACATGTATGCACAATACTGGGAAGTGTGTGCGTGTTTGTGTGTGTGACTACCCTGTAGCCAGGCATACACATGTGTAATGTCTTTTAGCACACCATGGTAGCCATCTGTGGTGACCGTTATTTACAAACTGTTACATAGTTAGGAATGGTAAAGAATACACAGTCAAGCACGGCTACAGTTGAGTATGTTATTTTCTTGTGCCACTGTCGAGCAGTGACACAGAAGTGGTTGCCAGGGTGTAAGTCCATACCCATCATTCCCACACCCTAACTCCACAATCCCCGGGGTAGATTACATTAGCCATCATTCCCCACCCCAAACTCCACATACACAACAACCATCCCTTCTCTGGTGAACTGCTTAAGATTTAAATGTTATAACACAAGAGATGCCTCTGTTTTGTGTACACGTCAGTTCCTTTGGAACCCTTCTGTGTCACAAAGGGTTTCAGACATATATATATATATATATATATATATATATATATATATATATATTATATATATATAGATATGTGTGTGTGTGTGTGTAGTTATGACAGTTGTACAGATATGACTTGTCTTTGTTGTTTCAAAGAGTGCAGTACATTCAAGGGTACTGTACAATATGTACACAAAGTGACTGTCACATTTGTTTTCAGTACTGTGGAATACCTGCAGTAAGATGTGCATTATAAACTCCATGCAGCATGTAGACAACCCAGATGGCTTAGTGGTACATCCAGTGACCTCAGTGTGCATGGTCCACAGTTCAAGACCTGCACACCTTGGTGATACTGTCAATTAGGACTGCATAAAACACTCTTAAGCAGGTGTAAATGTGTTTTCGTAACAGTAAGCTGCGGGTACATGCAGGCAACAGACAGGTACAACTCACAGTACACTTGAAATGCCCTTCTTTGGCAATCCTGCTGATGTCACCCACCTATGAATACACCTCTGGGAGTGCTACAACCCAGTATTCTCCATAGCACGTGCTGTAACTGTGTATTCCTTTAGTGTGATAAGCTAGTTGGGTAGGGGTTCTATTCCAATACAGACCAACTGTGTGTGTGTCTGTCTGAGAAAGTAATGATACTTTTTAGTGTATGCACACTCTTTACAATTCACATAACCACCTTTGGCAATCCTGCTGATGTCATCCACCTAGAAATACGCCTCTGGGACTTCTGTAACCCAGAAATCTCTGTAGCGTGTGCTGCAACTGCATAATGCCGTAGTATGATAAACTAGTTAGGTAGGGATTCTATTCCAAGACAGGCCAACTGTGTCTTTGCCTGAGAAAGGAACAATGCTTTTTAGAGTATGCACACGCTTTACAATTCACATAACCACCTTTGGCAATCCTGCTGTTGTCACCCACCTAGTAATACACCTCTGGGACTACTATAACCCAGTAATCTCTGTAGCGTGTGCTGTAACTGCGAAATGCTGTAGTGTGATAAACTAGTTAAGTAGGGGTTCTATTCCAAGACATGGCAGGTGTGTGTGTGTGTGTGTGTGTGTGTGTGTGTGTGTGTGTGTGTGTGTGTGTGTGTGTGTGTGTTTGACAGTCAGAGCCTGTGTGGAGGTGGCTGTTAGTGTTTAACCACTGGACATGTTGGGGAGCAGATTGTGTAGTTTTCCTGTATGGTGTCCGTATTATATGTCACAATGTCCGCCTCACGAGGAGTACAGATGTCAGTCAGCCAAGGGACTGTGTTGGCAAGCCATACCCCTACACCTGGCAGAAGACCTGGTGAACAAAGTATGCAACCCTACTATTACCCGGAATACGTTCTGAACCCATGTGTCATACACAAACACACTTGCCTAGAATATCCCGCTATGTTGCTAGTACCCTGCACATTGATGACAGATAGTAGGCATGGTGTGATTGCAGTGGGCTACAGAGGGCTTGGCACCCTGTACAGCAGTACAATAGGCACATAACTGAGGACAATGTGCCTTCACTAAGTTCCCCACTGGATGCCTGCAACGTATGTGGTGCCATCAAATGTGATCCACAGAGGCCATACAATGCTTTACACATGTGCCCTGTATGACCTGATGCCAGTGACACCAGGGAATACCTGTATCATGCTATCAATGCAGGTGCAGGGTCAACCTTCTGTCTATAAGCAGGTCCTGCCACACTAGGCCAGTATTGGCATATCTGAGGATAACCGTCTATGTACATAACATGTCCCAGCCAAACCAGGTACACTTGTACATGTCACTGTACATTATTGTGGAACATGCACATCCCAGGCAATGTTCATGTCAAGGACTATCAGACACAGACATGGCATGCATTGCAAAGCAATGGCCATACACAATGGTAACCAGGATGTCAGGACAGTTCATACAATACCCATCTGGGTGGGACATTGCAGACACTACACCCCTGTACCACACTGCACACCATTGTCAGGTGGTGTGATGCCAAGGATTACCCCTCACCCAGCCTTGTACAGCCATCTTGCACAGCCAACCACTACACACCCATGAAGCAATGCACACATGCATATCAGTACTGGCACCTTGTGTCTGCGTGTGGGGTATGATGCTCCCAACCACAGTCACACCCAATATAACTCCCATTGGCATACAGACTGATGTCACACACATTCACATGCCCTAGCCCATAGAACCTCTGGATATCCCCTGTGGTGCATGTAGTACATGTGCATTACTGCAGTGTTGCAAACTAAGTAGTTAGGAAGTGTATTTATGGGCCTGGCAAAGTGTGTCAATGAGAGTCCATTAGAGAGTGTGTTGTGTTGACAATGACATCCGTTCATGGGACAGCCATGTGTGCTACACCTAATATATGTGTACAATATCTCTGTTGCAGATGTCGCTCACCAGCACACATATATGTTCTTACAGCACATCAACATGTCAGCTTTGTGGCACATGGAGTAACTGCATGCACTTGTAATAGTAATGACTAGGCAGTGAGGGGTTTGAACCCCTGTACTGGTAGGTGTGTGACAGACGATGCTTAGGTTTTAGTCTCCAAGCCTTTCTCTGATGTACTTTGCCTCTGTCTGTCTCTCTCACACACTCTCTGATGGATGTGGAGTTGTACACCTGCTCAGCAGCAGCTTGTGTTTTGCAAATGATGCTCATGATTAGGTGATGGCCTCTGCATCTATTGCATTCCTCCTCTATCTGATTGCATGTGGAGCAGCTGTGATGATGTTCCCATAGCCAATCGCATGGAAACACAGTACAATATCTAGGAACATCATGTTGGTGTTTGCCCATGACAGTCGCTGTAAGTGGTACCTCTATCTGGTGTTTGGTAAACTGCATCACAGATAATATCTGGATGTTCCTCAAACAACATACCCAGTGGGAAATAACCTAAAGACAGAAAGGTGATGTGCCAGACATGAATACAGCATGTAAGTGTAGCTATGCTTCATTGAGACTACTGCCAGTTTAACAAGTTGTGTGTGGTAATGGCTATTCTGCATGTTTTAAAACTGACAAGACAGTGCTCTGTTTGTGAGGGAACCCCCATCTGTAGGGCCATCTGTGGACTGGTCAGTGTGTGGAACCATTTGTTTCCAGTGTTACTCACTGAACACACATCTATATATATATATAAACAAGGAATGCCACCATCCAAAGGTTTCCACAGGAAGGCAAGAAGTCCAATGAGAAAACAAACATCTGTGAACTGCAGGAGCATAGTGTGAGGATTGCAGTCAGTACATGGTGATAGTGATGAGTTACTACCATCACATCACTGATTGGACATATGTCACATGAAACAGTGGTATGAGAGACACTGTCTGGGGTTTACAGTGACATGCCAATAATGGGCCATTGTTCATAGCTGCAGTCACAAATCTTCTACACTTTGTACAGATGTCATGCAGTATATATGTATGTGTTGTGCTCCCTCTGCAAATGTATACCATCTGTTGTGTTGGGTTGATAGTCATATCTATGCATGCTGTTATAAGTAAAACTGAATAATGTTGACTATTACTAAGCCATATCTGTGTTAAAACTGCAACACCATAGGCTGTATGGGTTTGGAGGTCCCAGCAGAATCTCCTGTCTCACGTCAGGTGGCCATGGCACAGGGCACCAGCACATCTGGGGCCCAGCCTTGGACCTCCACCTCTGTTGGCTCTGCACCACCTTCTGGTGGAACCGCCACTGAGGATGGGGCTTGTCCCCCCTGGGAGCAGGTCCAGACAGGAACATGTCCACTGTTGTACAGTCCCGGACGTGATGCATAGGGGGCTCAATAAGGGGTTTTGAGGCCAGATACGCCAACACAAGGGCAGAGTGTCACATTTACAGGGTGAACCTGCCCCTCCTAGACAGCCCCCAGCACTGCCACCTTTGCGGCTGTTTTGGTGCAGTGGTGGCTGCCCATGGCTCGGGACCTCCATCTCACTGTTTCCATCTGTGGGCTTATGGGCTTGTGACTGCCAAACACCCCTCCCCATCCAAGGTGTATCCCCTCACATGTCATATACCGACCCTGTATGCTGTCTTGTCTGTCATCCTACCCAACCTATCCTCCACGAGCATACCTACTCTCCTTCCCCCACATCCCACTCTCACCCTAAAGAAACAAAAGGTCAATCGGTTCCTAGAACAACATTTGCCCCATACATAGCTGTCCATTTCACACATGTGTTCACTGGACACATGTAACCCTTTTAATATGCATCACAACATACTCCAGTTGTCCTCACCCCTGTCTTTCAGGCACACGATCCTTGTATGCACATGACTCCTAAAAGTTCCAGGTACACGTGATGCAGATGACCCCATTGTACACACAACACTACAGGTCCCTCTATGGTTACCCCATTTACCTTTTTCATGATGATGATGTCACACACAGCACCTTGCAAGAGTACTGTTCCCACATAATGATTGGACAGGAGCTGTTGTGTTAATGTAAATAAAATGCACAGAGTGATGTATTTGGCCAATGTGCAAATGTTTGCGTGTATTAATGACACATGTCTGTCTGAGGGATTCTTGATATTATATAGGACAACACCACTACATAATACAGGCATTGCTGGTGTTTCCCTTTTTATTCCTTTGTAATGCTTTCATGCCACATGGGATGTTCTTGATATATCTATATATATATGCATGTATCTATATCTGGACATAAACACACACACATACATCTCCATGATGGAATACATTTCCTATACTGTTGAATGACTGCACTGGATGATATGTTTGTGATAAGAAATGATGTCTGTATATCTGCCATGGCTTAGTGGTAAATCACAATAGCTGTGTAGGCAGGGTCCTGTTTTCGAGCCTTGCAGAGGTCATTTATTTTGTTGCTGGGCAGAAAAAGGCTATTGGATACAGAGGGTTTAAGGCACATTAAAGCAGTTGTGAGTGAGTGTGCATGGGTTTGCATGGAGCTAAGCAATGCTAACCTCCAGTTACAGTTTCTTACACTCAGTTAGCCTCTACATTGCTTCACCAGTGTAATACTCACATACTGGCTGCCAAACAGGCTTACACCCGCTTGCTCCTGCACTTGCAAATGTACTGCATTTGGTGTTTGCATCTGACACTCACACCCCTGGGTGGGAGTGAGGACTATGATATTACCTTGTGATGCCTATTACATCAGATTACATGCCTACAGTATCAAGAATGGCTGCCCATTAGGCGAAAGCATGCTGTTCGACTGTACGGAATCCGCAGCCTGTCCAGAGTTTGATTCATATTATTGGTGTGTTCCTCTTACAGTCTGCACCTGTCTGGCTAATACATGGGAAATGACACTCTTCAATACAAACAAGTAATTGGGTTTTGGAACCCACATCCTTCAGCCGAGTCATGCTACTGCATACCTAATATTATATCATCTTTCTAAGGTTGTAAGTAGAATATGTGCTTTTTGTCCCTATCAGACCTCTCATACGATTGGAGACAAATATCAGTTGAATCAGGGACACGTCATAACAACATCAGGGAAACATTTAAATTATTAGTGCTATTAACCTGACACATTGACAGACTCAGAGCATATTAATTCATACACATTCTCTGAGGTAAATGACGTTTATAACTCTTAATTGTTGTCATTATTCATTACGTGTAATTCACCACCTTTCCTCCAAAAGTCACTAGTTTTAGGAGGGATTAAGTGGGACAGAGTTAGAAATTGAGTCAAAATCAGGGACGTCCCTGGAAATCAGGGACAGTTCAAAGGTATGGTCCCTATTTGTTCCCCCAATGGTTTATGTCCTGTCCAGTGGATTTGCTCTTAGGGGTTGAGAGGTAAGGGCATCAGCTATGCCCATTTCAGAATATTAGGGGTTGAGAGGTATGGGCATCAGCTATGCCCATTTCAGAATATTACTTACATCACCGGTGCGGTCCTAATATGACTGCACCAGCCAACACCTGCAAGTTTAGGCCCATAACTGCATAACCATAGTTCCCCCACCTGCCCCTCCTCTACAGCCCTCATTCTTACTGTGGCTGCAGGTGGGGTTTGAACACACCACTACACACTGCCCACTCTCCGCGTGTCTGGACACATGTCGTATGTTGTGTCGACCCATGGGTTATCAGGCTTGCACAACCTACTGGTCCGTGTACGTCTACAGTCTGGTTTGATGAATCATTACTGGGACTGACTCTGATGATCATTAATTTTTGGGTGTCCTACAAGGGACATCGATGTCTATGTTTCAAGATTTGACCTGGAAGGTCTCTCCCACTGGTAGTATCCTGCCAGTGGTCTGGGAAGCAGTGGTGTGTTTACTTTTATTGTGTGTCTGTATGTCTCACCGGCCTAGCTGGGGGGGGGTTGATGCTATGTGTTACACGTTTGTTTATTGGATCCCTCACCCCCATATCCACGGTCTGTGAACATATGTAACTCGTAACTGCTGTATCATATTCTAGTTATATACATGTGTATATTTACAGTCACATATGTATA